>NC_041734.1:20326330-20387655 GCF_004115215.2 Ornithorhynchus anatinus
AACCTCACCTGGTGAAGGGCAAGAACCCCAAACTTCTGGCAGTTGAGTCTTGAAAAAGCACCTTTAAAACTGCAGTAGGTAGGGTAAAAAACAAAATGGGATCAACTCCTAGAACTGGGAGGAAAC
This sequence comes from Ornithorhynchus anatinus, assembly GCF_004115215.2. Classification (NCBI taxonomy): domain Eukaryota; kingdom Metazoa; phylum Chordata; class Mammalia; order Monotremata; family Ornithorhynchidae; genus Ornithorhynchus; species Ornithorhynchus anatinus. The sequence goes on from NC_041734.1 coordinate 20,326,457, forward strand.
AGAGCTACATGAAGTGTGGAAATGAGTTTCAAAGCCACAGTGTCCTTAAGAATCTGTACTTAACCACATCTCCTCAGAACAGGGAAAATCTACCTGAATCTTCCCCAAACATGTGTTGAATCACTTATCCCATTTCTTCTCAGAACAGATTATTGGGTAGACTTTCTGCAGGAGAAATTCCAAGTACATTTACTTGCCGTCAGGATTTCTACTGAGAGGGAAAAAGGAATGGTAAAAGATGAAAGTGTAATAGTCTGAAAATGTAAGGTATGTAATAGTCTGAAAATTTAAGGTAAAGCAGAAAATGCTTACATTTCCCAAATTTTCAGGAAAAGCTGTTCCTGAATCCCATGGGGGGAGAACTGAGCCTTGAACAGTTAGTGAGAAAATCTGTGCTCTTTCCTGTAGAAGCCCTGGTCTGACTTCTCAGTGATCCTGTCTCGGGGCCGCGGCACCTTGTGTGAAATGGAGGAGGGAAGCACTTGAGCCATCCAGACAAGTTAAGAGTGATCCTGGTCCTTGAGTTGGGCAGAAGACTATTCTGAGAAGAAGGGAAATGGAGTTTGTGGGAATGGCAGTTGTTCCGCTGAGAGAAGTATCATTAACAAGATTCTGTGGGGAGCAGAAGACCCACTTGGGTCTGGGGTGAAGGGGTTATGTCCATAAATACATAAGGGAATACTGAATTTGGTAGTTCTTGCTTATTACAAGGAAAGGAGTGCTTGTGTATTACATTACACCACTAGGTTTTAATTCTTTCTGGACAGAAATAACCAGAGAAAAAGTTTAGTTCTATATAGAGAAGTGGGAGAGGGGAGGAGTGGGAAAACACTGGTCTTAGGCTCCACCTCTTGTGGCCCCCTGGTGTTTCAGGAAAACACCTTGAGGAGATTTAGGGAGGAGGGAGAGCCGAAGGCATCCTGCAGAAGTGAGAATCCAACAGCCAGAGGAATAAAGGAGAGGACCTCCTGATGAAAAGAAAAGAGTACCCTCTCTTCGTACTAAGATAGAAGGAAATTCTAAATATTTCTGTTTCGTTTACAGTAAAGCCAGCAAAAAGGAGGTGACTGCCTGACGAAAAGGGACGAGTACCCGCTAACCTCGTAAGATGGAAGGGAATTCTATAGCTGTATTTTTTCCTATGACTTCCTAGAGAAAAGGCAAAATCAATTTAGTGGTCCTTTTTTCACACAGAAATTTATCGAAACCACGTTTAGTATTGGGGTCGTTAAGATAGGTCAGCAATCTTAAAAACTCTACCGTTTAACTGCCCCCAGAGCCAGAAGGCAGCCACACCCTGGCAGGGGCAAAGAAGAGCCCATGCCTGGCCGGGCACTGTGGGTCCCACGCAAGCTGTTGAGCCAGATTCCCCACTTCCCGAGCACATCCGGAGTAGCGGCCGCATAAGAGGAGGAGGTGAGTGAGGGAAAAAGGACAGCAGCAGGCTTTACCACTCTGGCACCTGCACTCCCCTTCCCAATTGAACTGGGACTGAATTTGTCCTCTGCTCCGCACCCCTTGCCGCCCCCCCCCCCGCACCAACACACCTGCCCTACCCTGTCCCCCCAGCCCAAATAAAATTTCTTATCATTGGTCTAACTTCCAAGTGACACTTTGCTGGGCTATCCAAGACCTCCTCGGGCTATGGAAGCCCAAGTTGACTGAATAGTTGATAGATTTATTCCCAGGAGCTGGGAAGTCCCAAAGAGTTATCCAGATCCAGACCTGCACCCCAAGAACAGCAGTACAGCCCGTGGGGATGGTGATTAGAGGTTGAAAACACCCAAGGTAAGAAAGAAGAGGGCAAGAGTAATTGGGGAAGGAGACATAAGGATTAACTGTATGTAATTTCTCTAAGGGGAGGGAAAATAGGGGTAATTGTCAGATTTGCAAATCAATGAAACTGGGGAAACCAAAACTCAATAAAATAAGTTTAAAATTACTAAGTAAAGCATCTTTCACATATACCTTCACATAACGCTCATTTCGATTGACCATCGATATGTGGCATTTTTTAGGGGAAGACACAGTCTCTCCAGTCCATGTATGGAACTAATAAAACTGTGGAATTATTTTAGGGTAAACCCATGTTTGTGACCAACCCATGTCTGTATCTATTAAAAGTCTACATTCCTATTTAAAAACAGCTTTTTCTCTTAACATTGAGGAGTTGCCATCTGGTCTTGAATGTCTAGAGATTTAGTCCACTCAGACAGGTGGAGATTTGGCACGCTAGGCTTGAGCAAGGAGCACCAGGCCCCAACCTGGAGCAGCAGTAAGTGGTCTCCCCTGGACATGTCAGAGAAGGCCGCTGGCGACAACTGAACAGAGGTATGAGGGGGTGGGAAAGAAGAATGTCATGAATAGTTATCCTTGGGGTGGACTTGGGGCGCAGTGGCAAGATAAAGCGGCATTGCATTCACACCTGAGGGGCTTTTTCACTTCAAAATTTGCAAAAAGACTATCCATTTCCTCCAGCGGAAAAGTATCATCAACCTTCCTAGAAGAATGAGGTGAGGTTACAGGTAGAGCAAAAGGGCAATCCTGGCTGGTGAAGGAGTCCTTGCTGGCCTGGCAGCTGTCCCTGCAGCCCCACATTGCAAGGGGGAGGCAGGGACAGCACGGTGTGGGGAGGGGTGGGGGTGAGGGGTGGGCAGGGAAACGGTGCGAGGGATTTGAGCAGAAGGTCTGAACCCACTGTAGCGCTGCCCCCGATCCTCACCGGGAGTAGCACTGCAAGAGAGATAGTGGCAAGGGAGGAGGCGATTTTGGGAGGGCTCCTGGCTTGTCCATCCTTTCCTCTTTCTCTTTACCCTCCCCTCTTTGCCTCCCCTCTTTCACTCGCCCTTTTGATTCCATCCCCTTTCTTCTCTCTTTTCCCTCACCTCCCCACCCACAAATTGCCTATGCACACAGCTCCCCCTCATTCTTGGACCACAGTGCCAGGGCCTAGAGAGACGGACCGGCTTCCTCTGGAATTCACCAGCCTGTCGACTGCCATCCATCCCAGGACAGGTTTCAGCACCCCAGTTGAGACCACCCCAGGCTAGGGAAGAAAATGGTAAGAGAAATCCTCCTTCGAGGAGGAAGTCAATCCGGTAAGTACGGACACACGGGAAAAAGGAAGACATGCATTTTTGAGGGAAGGAAGGGCAATGAGAGGGACTATAAATTGATGGCAATGAGAGGGAATAAATTTGTGTGCCCGGGAAACTTTCTTTTTGGCCCAAACAAATAATAATGATGATGGTATTTGTGAAGCACTTATTCTGTGTCCAGCACTGTTTGAAGCTCTGGGGTAGATGGGCAGTTTGGACACAGTCCCTGTCCCACAAGGGGCTCACAGTTTTTAATGCCCATTTTACAGATGAGGGAACTGAGGCACAGAGAAGTTAAACAACACACCCAAGGTCACACCGCAGACAAGTGACAGGCAGAGCAAGAGCGCATCCCTGGCTAGTGAAGAAATCGTGTGATGGCTTCTGCATCGACGGCCTAGCCGCTGTCCCCGCAGCCCCATACTGTAGGGGGAAGCAGGGGCAGCACGGTGAGAGGCAGCAGGGAAACTGGTCGTGAGGAGGTAGGATGGAGGGTCTGAACCCCCAGCAGCAATGTCATTAGGTGCCCCTTGATCCTCGGTGGGAATGCCACTGCAAGGGGGACAGTGGCCGGGGTGGGGGGGGGGGGGGGGGTTCTCCTTCTCCATTCTCTCCCCGTTCCTTTTTTGGCCTCCCCTCTCTCTCCCTCTCCCTCCCTTTGTATCCTCTTCCTCACCTTAGTCCAACAGCTCCTCAACAATCCTGGACCACAGACCCCAGGGCTACTCAGGTTGTTCAGTTTCCTCTGGAATTTACTTCCCATCCTGGGATATTCCTGACTCACCATTCCTCTGCCCCTCAACTACGACAATCCAAAGTTGGCAGACAAAACGGTAAGAGAAACCCTTTTTCTAGGAAGATTTTCATGTAAGAGGTAAGGACGCAGGGGCGGAGGGAAGATACACACGTTTGAGGGAAGGATGGAGGGAGGGTTTATAGTATGCTTGTGAGAAGTAGGGGCACTAAATGTGGGAGTCATAGAACTTTATTTTTGGATCAACTTCCTGGGTAGCTTTAAAGAAATTGATCTGTTGGAGAAATGACTTGAAGTTACAGGTGGCACAGGAGAGCATCCCTGGCTGGTGAGGGAGTCCTTGAGAGTTTCTGCACGCTGACCTGGCAGCTGTCCCTGCAGCCCCAAATTGCAGAGGGGAAGCAGGGATAGATTGGTGAGAGGGAGTTGGGGAAAATGGGGGTGAGGAGGTGGAAATTGAGATTTTTAATCCCTGGTAGCACTGCCACTAGGTGCCCCCTAGTCCTCAGTGAGAGCACTGTTGCCGGATGGGGGACAGTGGCAGTGGGGAGAGGGAGGAGGGGATTATTGGGGGGGCTTCTTTTTCTCCCCTCTTTTCCTCTATCTGTTCACCCTCCCTCTACTGTCTCACCTCTCTAACTCTTCCTCAGTTTTTATCCATCCCCTTCCTGCTCCTACCCCACCATCTTCACAACAATGCCTTTTGTCAAGCAGCACCCCAAATTCTAGGCCATGATCCCCAGACCTACCCATATGGTCCAGCATCCTCTGGAATGTCATCCTCTGCTGACAGCCATCTCAGACATGTTTGACTCATTCCTTGGCACCACAGCCGGGATCTCCTCCAGCCAGTGGAGAACATGGCAAGAGAACTCCTGTTTCAAGGAAAAAATGGATGTAAGAGGAACACCTGGGCCACAGGGAAGATACATTCTTTGGAAGGTAGGAGAGAGACTTGATAGTACAAGCTTACTGACATCGAGGGGAATCAGGGTGGACAGAGCAGGGCCCACAGGACCAGACCTGTGGACACCAAGACATGGAGGGGAGAAAAAAAAATAAGTACCTCAAATTGTTCCCAATGTGGGAGGCAGTTCTACCCAAATGAAACGTTAAAAAAGCCTTGTCCCAAGCAATTAGCGTATTTTACCTCCAATACCTTTCTCTCTAGCTTACTAAGCTAAGACATTGGAGAAATAAATGAATTAGCGGTTTCCTCACCGATTATTTGCCCAATCCATTTTTGGAGGAAAAAAACTTGAGTTAATACTGCTTTTGTACCTTAAAATTTTAGTCAGGGAAAGAAAGGAGATGAAATCAGCCCAAATATAGTGGCCAATAATTTAATAGAGTACAGATAAAATAAAGTTTCCTAGAAAGTAAGTAAATAGGAAATTTAAATCAGGTCAAAAAGTGCTTTAGTGTGCATTTCCACAGGAAATTTACTTTCTCTCACGGTAAACAACAGATAGAGTTTCATATTTCACACCGCTGTAATTTTCAAGAATTCTCTCCCCCGACTAACGGTTTGGGTAACTGTTGTGTGGATTTTCAGTGAAATCCGCACCACACTTCTTTAAGTGAAAGAGAGAGAAGCGAAAATTCTACCCAGTGGCAATCCTATAGCAACGCTAATAAGGAATGGGTTTGGAGAAGGGCTCCCCACCTGCTCTAGTCTAGGAAAGTGAAGGTGTGGCTTTGCTCTCAAACCCAGTTTGGTTCTTTTCAGAAACTGGACCTGCCCCCATCACCTGCCAGAGTCAAGGGAAGTGGAGATGTCAGCCAGGGTTGGGCGAGGAGGGCCAGGTGGAGAGATACCAGTTGCACCCAAGGTAAGAGAAGGTGGGAACAGGTTGTGGGGAAGGTGTCATGAGGGATAGCTGGATTCACTTCCTCTAAGGGAGGGATAATTGGGGGTATTGAGGTTTTGTTTGTCTTGCATTCCATAGTAGTTACTGAGCACCTGAGTTGTTTAGTCCACCGTACAAAGTGCTGGAGAGAGTACACTACACCAATGAAGAAGCCGTGTTTTGTGTCTGCAGCTGTCCCTGCAGCCCCCCTATTGCAGGGGGGAAGCAGGGGCCAGTCTGGTGAGGGGGAACAGGGAAACTGGTATGAGGAGACAGGACTGAAGGACTGAAGCCCCCAGGAACACTGCCACTAGGTCCCCCTGATTGTCAATGGGAGCCCAACTGCAGGGGGACTGTAGCAGTGTGGGGAGGGAGGGAAAGGAAAAGAGGATTATGCCGGGGCAGGGGAAGGGAGGCCCTGGGGATCCCCTTCTTTCCTCTTTATCTCATCTGTCTTCCACCCCATCCTGCTTCTCTGTGCCCTTCCTGCTGTCTCCCTTAAAAGTATACTTCTTAGACAAACTGGAGAAGACCCGGACATACTGAGACCGGATAAGGAGCTGACTGCCTGTAGAAAAAAAAAATAAGTATCTCTAATTGGTCCTGGGGGTGGAGGACATTCTAATATTATTCTCTCAAAATCTTCCTTTGAAATCCTTGTTACTAGCAATTAAGCGTACTGTACCTCAGAAATCTCTCTCTCAAGCTCACTACCAAACACACCAGAGAAATGGACTGGTACTTTCCCTCACAGAATATTTGCCCAATCCATTTTCAGTGGAAAAAACTTGAGTTAGTGTATGTTCATACTGTAAATTTTTTAGTCAGGGCTAGAAAGAAGGTGCTGTCAGCCTGAAGATAATAAATAGAATAATTTAAAGGAATACAGACTGAGGTTTACTAGAAAATAAGTAAATAGGGAATTTAAATTAGGTCAAAAGGAACTTCAGTGTAATTTTCCAAAGGAAATTTACCTGAAACACCAAATAGAGTCCTGCATTGTAAATCGCTGTGTTTTTCAGGAGTTCTCTCCCCTGACTACTGGTTTGGGTAACTATAGTGAGGATTTTGCTAAACATAAGAGAGAGAAAAGAAAATTCTACCCAATGACAATCCTGTAATAATGGTGATATGGACAGGATTTGGAGTAGGCTCCCCACCTGCTCTTGTCAAGGAAAGTGAAGGTGTGGATTTGCTCTCAAACCCAGTTTGTTTGTTGTTGGGTTTTTTTTTTCAGAAACTGCAACTCCCCATATAGCCTGGAGGCTTCCAGGAAAGTAGAGATGTCAGCCCGGGGTGGGTGAGGTGGGCCAGGAGGAGAGATGCCAGCTGCACCCAAGGTAAGAGAGGAGGAGAGAGGTGGAGGAGAAGGTGATATGAAGGCTAGCTGGATTGACTTCCTGTAAGGGGAGGGAAAATGGCAGGGATGCTCAGGTTATATCTTACCTTCAATTCAGTAGTATTTAGTGAGCACCCATGTTGTGTTGCGTGCTGTACTCAATGGTAAGGAGAGCACAGTGGATGTTAAAGATATGTTTTTTCCTGCGAGGAGCTGTGTGAGCAATTAAAATGACACCTCTGGGCAAGATTCTGACATGTAACAGTTAAAAACATGGAATGGGGAGTTTTAAATTTTCATTCAATATTGAAATACCTGGGACTTCACTAAGGCCACTGAAAGTTAAATGCAGTCAAATCACCGTTTTGGAGTCTGTAATAGAGGTCTTGGTTGATGACAACCAAGGCTATTTATGCCTGCAACTTCACCGTACTCTGCTACCTTTGGGGATCAGCCCAGCATAGTGATATTTTATCTCCCAATTCCTTTACATTTCTGTGGGTGATGGTCAGTAATCCTAAAATGCCGAAATGAATCAGTGTCCACACCTGTTCCGTATTGTGATAACGCTACTTGAACATTAATAGGGTCAAATGGGCAAAGAATGCCGGGATAAGTCTGGATCGTCATGGCCTGGGAGATACTCATGCAGGATTTTTCTGTTCGAAGGAAAGGACTTGAATGAAAACGACAGGAATTCAAATGGCTCAGATCATCATTGGAAAGAAAACTGGAAAAATGAAGAAAGTAACCGACAAAATGAACATGAGGATCAAGTTGAGGAAACCTGCAAGAGATGGATAAAGAGAAACTCTTTCAGGGTCCAGACAATGTCCCAGAAACTTGTAAGAGTTCCACCCTTAATCTTTATGACCAGCAAGGAGAAAAAGAACACTTAATATCTGAGGTAAAAAGGAGACATTTCATACAATTTCCACCACAGCAAATCGTGAAACCCTTCAACAAGGTTTTAAGAGTTGGGGCAGAAGAGAAAAAACTTACCTTCAAATTTCATTTAAAGTAAACTACATTTTGTTTCAAAAATGTTGGAAGTAAAAAAAAAAAAAAGGAGATATTTGCTTCATGCAGTATCTCCTTCTTGAGTCTCTCCTGGTTCTTTACAGCCAAACTCCTTGACAGAGCTCAGAGAATGTTTGAGGGGAAAAGGGAACAGTCGCTTTATGCAATGTCCACTTCATAATTCTCTCTCAGGTCTTTAAAGCCAAACTCCTTGAGAGAGCAAAGAGAATGTTTAAGGTGAAAAAGGAGAGATTTGCTTCATGCAATATCTGTCCTCCTTAATTCTCTCCTGGGACTTCAAGGTCTGACTCCATGAGCCATCAGAGATCAAATCTGAGAGGGAAAAGGGGAAGTTTGCTTCATGCAATATGCACTTCATATCGCCTCCTGGGTCTTTACGGCCTAACTCCTTGAGCAAGCAGCGAGAATATTTGAGGATGAAAAGTTGAGATTTGCTTCATGCAGTATCTCCTTCTTATTTCTCTCCTGGATCTTTCAGGCCAAACTCCCACACAGAACACAGAGAATGTTTGTAAATGAAAAGGAGTGACTTGCTTCATGCAATGACTCCTTGTTGAGTCCCTCCTGGGTCTCTGACTCCTATTTCCTTGAAAGAGGTGAGAGAACATTTGAGGATAAATAGAAGAGGTTTGCTTCAAGCAGTATCTCCTTTCTTCTCCCTTCGGTCTTTAAGGCCTACCACCTTGAGAGAATGGAGAAAATGTTTGAGGTGAGAAAGGAGAGATGTGCTTCATGCACTGTGTCCCATTTTAAATGTCACTAGGTCTTCACGACCAAATTGGTCATGTGAGCAGAGAGAATATTATAGGCGGAAAAGGGGCTACTTGCTTCTTGCAATAGCTCGTTCTTAATTCTCTTGGGTCCTTTAAGGCCCAGCTCCTTTAGCAAGCAGGGAGAATGTTGAGGGAGGAAAAAGGAGAAATTTGCTTTTATGCAGTATCTCCCATCGGTCCTCACGACAGAATGCCTCAAGTGAGCAGAGAAAATATTTGAGGTGGAAAAAGAGAGCTTTGCTTCATGCAATATCTCCCCTTCATTCTCATCTGGATCTTTATGACCCAGTGCCTCAAGCGAGCAAGGAAAATGATTGAAGAGGTAAAGGACTAATATGTTTCATGCCTTATCTACAACTTAATTGTCTCCTGCGTCCATAATTGTCTCCAGGGTCCTTTAAAGCCAAACTCCATGAGAGAGTAAGGAGAATCTTTGAAAATGAAAAGGAGAAACTTGCTTTAGGCAGTATCTCCCATTTAAATCTCAGTAGGTCTTCACGACCTAATGCCTCGGGTGAGCAGCGAGAATATTATAGGCGGAAAAGGAGATATCTGCTTCATGCAATATCTTCTTTCTAATTCTCTTTTGGGTCTTTAAGGCCCAACTCCTGCAGAGAGCAGGGAGAATGTGTGGAGAGAAAAAGGAGAGACTTGCTTTATGCAACGTCTCCACTTCATTCTCTTCTGGGTCTTTATGACTCAGTGCCTCAAGTGAGCTGAGAAAAAGATTGATGAAGTAAAGGAGAACCATGTTCCGTGCCATATCTACTACATGACTGACTCCTGGGTCTTTAAGGCCAAAATCCTTGAGAAAGCAGGGTGACCTTTTGAAAAGGAAAAGAAAAAATTTGGTTCATGCAATATCTCCTCCTTAGTTTTCTCTTGGGTCTCTAAGGCCCAACTCTTTGACTGAGTGGAGAGAGTTTTAGAAGATAAAAAGAAGGGATTTGCTACATGCCTCATCTCCCATTTCAATCTCACTAGGTCTTCACGACCTAATGCCTAATGTGAGCGGACACAATATTGTAGGTGGAAATGGAGATACCTGCTCTTCAATGCAATATCCTCCTCTTAACTCTCTCTTGGGTCTTTAGGGCCCAGCTCCTTCAGAGAGGAGGGAAGTTGGGGAGAAACAAAAGAGAAATTTGCTTCATGCACTATTTCCCATTGGGCCTCACATCATAATGCCTCAAGTGAGTAGAGAGAATATTTTAGGAGGAAACGGAGAGCTTTGCTTCATGCAAAATCCCTGCTCCGTTCTCTTCTGGGTCTTTATGACTCAATCAATGCCTCAGTGAATCAGAGAAAGTGATTGAAGAGGTAAAGGAGAAATATGTTTCATGCCCTATCTACTACATAATTTTCTCCTGGGTCTTTAAGGCCAAACTCCCTGAGAGAGCATGCTGAATCTTTGAAAATGAAAAGGAGAAACTTGCTTCATGCAATATCTCCTCCTTAATTTTCTCTTGGGTCTTTAAGGCCCAACTCTTTGATTGGGTAGAGAGTATTTTGGAAGATAAAAAGGAGAGATTTGCTTCCTGCAATATCTCCCATTTAAAACTCACTAGGTCTTCATAACCTAATGCCTCATGTGAGCCGAGAGAATATTCTAGGTGGAAAAGGAGATAACTTGCTTCATGCAATATCTTCTTCTTCATTCTCTCAGGGTCTTTAAGGTCCAACTCCTTCAGAGAGTAGGGAGAGTGTGTGGGGAGAAAAAAGGAGAAATTTGCTTCATGCCCTATTTCCCATTGGTCCTCACAACCTAATGCCTCAAGTGAGCAGAGAGAATATTTGAGGAAACGGAGAGCTTGGCTTCATGCAAAATCTCAGCTTCATTCTCCACTTGGTCTTTATGGCCCAATGCCTCAAGCGAGCAGAGGAAGTGACTGAAGAGGTCAAGTAAAAATATGTTTCGTGCCATATCTACTACGGAATTGTCTCCTGGGTCTTTAAGGCCAAGCTCCGTGAGAAAGCATGGTGATTCTTTCAAAATGAAAAGGAGAAACTTGCTACATGCAATACCTCCCCCTTAATTTTCTCTTGGGTCTTTAAGGCCTAACTGTTTGACTGAGCAGAGAGCATGTTGGAAGATAAAAAGGAGAGATTTGCTTCATGTAATATCTCCCATTTAAAACTCACTAGGTCTTCATGACCTAATGCCTCATGTGAGCAGAGGGAATATTATGTAGGTGGAAAAGGAGATACTTGCTTCATGCAATATCTTCTTCTTAATTCTCTCTTGGGTCTCTAAAGCCCAACTCCCTCTGAGAGCAGAGAGAATGTTTGGGGTGGAAAAGGAGAGATTTCCTTCCTGCATTGTCTCCCATCGGTCCTCACAACATAATGCCTCAAGTGAGCAGAGAGAATCTTTGAGGAGGAAAAGGAGAGCGTTGCTTCATACAATATCTCCACTTCATTCTCTTCTGGGTCTTTATGACCCAATGCCTCAAGTGAACAGAGTATATGATTGAAGGGACAGAGGAGAAATATGCTTCCTGCCATATCTCCTACATAATTTTCTCCTGGGTCCATAAGTGTCCCTGAGGTCTTTAAGGCCCAACGCCTTGAGAGAACAGGGTGACTCTCTGAAAATGAAAAGGGGCAACTTGCTTCATGCAGTATCTCCCCTTTATTCTCTCTTGGGTCTTTATGGCCAAATTCTTTGAGCAGAGAGTATGTGTGAAGATAAAAGGGAGAGATTTGCTCCATGCCATACCTCTCATTTAATTCTCACTAGGTCTTTATGACCTAATGCCTCATGTGCTCAGAGAGAATAATATGGGTGGAAAAGGAGATACTTGCAATATATGCAATATCTTCTTCTTAACTCTCTCTTGGGTCTTTAAGGCCCAACTCCTTCAGAGTTCAGGGGGAGAAAAAGGAGAGATTTGCTTCATGCACTATTTCCCATTGGGCCTCACAACATAATGCCTCAAGTGAGCAGAGAGAATATTTTAGGAGGAAACAGACAGCTTTGCTTCCTGCAAAATCCCCGGTCCATTCTCTTCTGGGTCTTTATGACCCAGTGCCTCGATTAAGCAGAGAAAGTGATTGAAGAGGTAAAGGAGAAATATGTTTCATACCATACCTCCTACGTAATTTTCCCTTGCATCTTTAAGGCCAAATTCCCTGCGAGAGCATGGTGAATCTTTGAAAATGAAAAGGAGGAACTTGCTACATGCAAAATCTCCTCCTTAATACTTGGGTCTTTAAGGCCCAACTCTTTGACTGGGTAGGCACTATTTTAGAAGATCAAAAGGAGAGATTTGCTTCATGCAGTATCTCCTCCTTAATTCTCTCTTGGGTCTTTAAGACCTAACTCCTTCAGAGCATGGAGAATGTTTGAGGTGAAAAAGGAGAGATTTGCTTCATGCAATATCTTTTCCTTAATTCTCTTTTGAGTCTTTAAGGCCTAACTCTTTGAGAGCATGGAGAATGTTTGAGGTGAAAAAGGAGAGATTTGCTTCATGCAGTATCTCTCCTACTTAATTCACCTTCTGGGTCTTTAAGGCCAAACTCTCTGAGAGAGCAGAATGAATATTTGAAAATGAAAAGAAGAAACCTACTTCATGGAATATCCCCTCCTTAATACTCTCTTGGGTCTTTAAGGCCTAACTCCTTGAGAGCATGGAGAATACTGGAGGTGAAACAGGAGAGATTTGCTTCATGCAATATCTCTCCTTCATAATTCTCTCCTGGGCCTTTAAGGCCCAACACCTAGAGAGAGCACAGTGAATGTTTGAACATGAAAAGGAGAAAACTGCTTCATGCAATTTCTCCTCCTTAACTGCTCCTGGGTCTTTAAGGCCTCCCTCTCTCAGAGAGAGCATGGAGAATGTTTGAGGTGAAAAAGGAGAGATTTGCTTTATGCAATATCTCTCCTTCCTAATTCTCTCCTGGGTCTTTAAGGCCATACTCACTGAGGTTGCAGAAGGAGTCTTTGAAAATGAAAAGGAGAAAACTGCTTCTTCCAGTATCTCCTCCTTAATTCTCTCTTGGGTCTGAAAGCCCTAACTCCTCGAGAGAGCATACAGAATGTTTGAGGTGAAAAAGAGAGCTTTGCTTCATGCAGTAGCTCTCCTACTTAATTAAATCCTTGGTCTTTAAGGCCAAACTCCTTGAGAAAGCAGTATGAACATTTGAAAATGGAAAGGAGAAACCTTCTTCATGCAATATCTCCTCCTTAATTCTCTCTTGGGTCTTTAAGGCCTAACTTCTTGAGAGCATAGAGAATGTTTGACATGAAAAAGGAGATATTTGCTTCATGCAATATCTCCTCCTTAATTCTCTCTTGGGTCTTTAAGGCCTAACTCCTTGAGAGCATGGAGAATGTTTGAGGGTTTGAGGTGAAAAAGAGAGCTTTGCTTCATGCAGTAGCTCTCCTACTTAATTAAATCCTTGGTCTTTAAGGCCAAACTCCTTGAGAAAGCAGTATGAACATTTGAAAATGGAAAGGAGAAACCTTCTTCATGCAATATCTCCTCCTTAATTCTCTCTTGGGTCTTTAAGGCCTAACTTCTTGAGAGCATAGAGAATGTTTGACATGAAAAAGGAGATATTTGCTTCATGCAATATCTCCTCCTTAATTCTCTCTTGGGTCTTTAAGGCCTAACTCCTTGAGAGCATGGAGAATGTTTGAGGTGAAAAAGGAGAGGTTTGCTTCATGCAATATCTCGCCTTCATCATTCCCTCCTGGGTCTTTAAGGCCATACTCACTGAGGTTGCAGAATGAGTCTTTGAAAATGAAAAGGAGAAAACTGCTTCATGCACTATCTCCTCCTTAATTCTCTCTTGGGTCTTAAAGCCCAATTCCTCAAGAGAGCATACAGAATGTTTGAAGTGAAAAAGGAGAGATTTGCTTCATGCAATATCTCTCCTTCATCATTCTCTCCTGAGCCTTTAAGGCCAAACACCCCGAGACAGCACAGTGAATGTTTGAAAATGAAAAGGAGAAAACTGCTTCATGCAATTTCTCCTCCTTAATTGCTCTTGGGTCTTGAAGGCCTCCCTCTCTCAGAGAGAGCATGGAGAATGTCTGAGGTGAAAAAGGAGAGATTACCTTTATGCAATATCTCTCCTTCCTAATTCTCTCCTGGGTCTTTAAGGCCATACTCACTGAGGTTGCAGAATGAGTCTTTGAAAATGAAAAGGAGAAAACTGCTTCATGCACTATCTCCTCCTTAATTCTCTCTTGGGTCTGAAAGCCCAATTCCTCGAGAGAGCATACAGAATGTTTGAAGTGAAAAAGGAGAGATTTGCTTCATGCAATATCTCTCCTTCATCATTCTCTCCTGGGCCTTTAAGGCCAAACACCCCGAGACAACACAGTGAATGTTTGAACATGAAAAGGAGAAAACTGCTTCATGCAATTTCTCCTCCTTAATTGCTCTTGGGTCTTGAAGGCCTCCCTCTCTCCGAGAGAGCATGGAGAATGTCTGAGGTGAAAAAGGAGAGATTAGCTTCATGCAGTATCTCTCCTTCCTAATTCTCTCCTGGGTCTTTAAGGCCGTACTCACTGAGGTTGCAGAATGAGTCTTTGAAAAAGAAAAGGAGAAACCTGCTTCATGCAGTTTCTCCTCCTTAATTGTCCTTTGGTCTTTAAGGCCTAACTCCTTGAGAGCTTGGAGAATGTTTGAGGTGAAAAAGGAGAGATTTGCTTTATGCAATATCTCCTCCTTAATTCTCTCTTGGGTCTTTAAGGCCCAACTCCTTGAGAGCATGGAGAATGTGTGAGGTGAAAAAGGAGAGGTTGGCTTCATGCAATATCTCGCCTTCATCATTCCCTCCTGGGTCTTTAAGGCCAGACTCCCCGAGAGAGCACAGATAATGACTGAAAATGAAAAGGAGAAAACTGCTTCATGCAATTTCTCCTGCTTAATTGTCTCTTGGCTCTTTATGGCCTAGCTCCTTGAGAGCATGGAGAATGTTTGCAGATGAAAAGCAGAGATATGCTTCATGCAATATCTCTCCTTTATCATTCTCTCCTGGGCCTCTAAGGTGAAACTCCTCGAGAGAGAGCACAGAAAATGATTGCAAAACAAAAGGAGAAAACTACTTCATGCAATTTCTCCTGCTTAATTGTCTCTTGGGTCTTTAAGGCCTAACTCCTTGAGAGCATGGAGAATGTTTGCGCATGAAAAGCAGAGATATGCTTCATGCAATATCTCTCCCTCTTAATGAAAACCTGGGGCTTCAAGACCAAACTCCTTGAGAGAACAGAATTAGTGTTTGAAAATGAAAAGGAGAAACCTGCTCCATGCAGTTTCTCCTCCTTAATTCTCCTTTGGTCTTTAAGGCCTAACTCTTTGAGAGCATGGAGAATGTTTGAGGTGAAAAAGGAGAGAGTTGCTGTATGCAATATCTCCTCCTTAATTCTCTCTTGGGTCTTTAAGGCCCAACTCCTTGAGAGCATGGAGAATGTGTGAGGTGAAAAAGGAGAGGTTTGCTTCATGCAATATTCATCATCATCATTCATCATTCTCTCCTGGGCCTTTACGGCCAAACTCCCCAAGAGAGCACAGAAAATGATTGCAAAAAAAAAGGAGAAAACTACTTCATGCAATTTCTCCTGCTTAATTGACTCTTGGGTCTTTAAGGCCTAACTCCTTGAGAGCATGGAGAATGTTTGCGCATGAAAAGCAGAGATATACTTCATGCAATATCTCTCCCTCTTAATGAAAACCTGGGGCTTCAAGACCAAGCTCCTTGAGAGAACAGAATTTGTGTTTGTAAATGAAAAGGAGAAATCTGCTTCATGCAGTTTCTTCTCCTTAATTCTCCTTTGGTCTTTAAGGCCTAACTCCTTGAGAGCTTGGAGAATGTTTGAGGTGAAAAAGGAGAGAGTTGCTTTATGCAATATCTCCTCCTTAATTCTCTCTTGGGTCTTTAAGGCCCAACTCCTTGAGAGCATGGAGAATGTGTGAGGTGAAAAGGGAGAGGTTTGCTTCAGCAATATCTCTCCTTCATCATTCTCTCCTGGGTCTTTAAGGCCAAACTCCCCGAGAGAGCACAGAAAATGATTGCAAATAAAAAGGAGAAAACTGCTTCATGCAATTTCTCCTCCTGAATTGCTCTTGGGTCTTTAAGGCCTAACTCCCTTAGGGATAGCATGGAGAATGTCTGAGGTGAAAAAGGAGAGATTTGCTTCATGCAATATCTCTCCTTCCTAATTCTCTCCTGGGTCTTTAAGGCCATACTCACTGAGGTTGCAGAATGAGTCTTTGAAAATGAAAAGGAGACAACTGCTTCATGCAATATCTCCTCCCTAATTCTCTCTTGGATCTGAAAGCCCTAACTCCTCGAGAGAGCATACAGAATGTTTGAGGTGAAAAAGAGAGCTTTGCTTCATGCAGTAGCTCTCCTACTTAATTAAATCCTTGGTCTTTAAGGCCAAACTCCTTGAGAAAGCAGAATGAACATTTGAAAATGAAAAGGAGAAATCTGCTTCATGCACTATCTCCTCCTTAATTCTCTCTTGGGTCTTTAAGGCCTAACTCTTTGAGAGCATGGTGAATGGTTGAGGTGAAAAAGAAGAGATTGGCTTCATGCAATATCTCTCCTTCATAATTCCCTCTTGGGTCTTTAAGGCCAGACTCCCCGAGATAGCACAGATAATGATTGAAAATGAAAAGGAGAAAACTGCTTCATGCAATTTCTCCTGCTTAATTGTCTCTTGGGTCTTTAAGGCCTATCTCCTTGAGAGCATGGAGAATGTTTGCGGATGAAAAGCAGAGATATGCTTCATGCAATATCTCTCCCTCGTAATGAAAACCTGGGGCTTCAAGACCAAACTCTTTGAGAGAGCAGTAGTAATGTTTGAAAATGAAAAGGCGAAACCTGCTTCATGCAATTTCTCCTCCTTAATTCTCCTTTGGTCTTTAAGGCCTAACTCCTTGAGAGCTTGGAGAATGTTGGAGGTGAAAAAGGAGAAATTTGCTTCATGCAGTATCTCTCCTACTTAATTTACCTTCTGGGCCTTTAAGGCCAAACTCCTTGAGAAAGCAGAATGAATATTTGAAAATGGAAAGGAGAAACCTGCATCATACAATATCTCCTCCTTATTTCTCTCTTGGGTCTTTAAGGCCAAACTTCCTGAGAGCATGGAGAATGTTAGAGGTGAAAAAGGAGAGATTTACTTCATGCAATATCTCCTCTTTAATTCTCTCTTGGTCCTTTAAGGCCAAACTTCTTGAGAGCATGGAGATCTTTTGAGGTGAAAAAAGGAGAGATTTGGTTCATGCAATATGTCTCCTTCTTAATGTATATCCTGGGTCCTTAAGTCCAAACTCCCTGAAACAGGCGAATGAATGTTTGAAAATGAAAAGGAGAAACCTACTTCATGCAATATCTCCTCCTTAATTCTCTCTTGGGTCTTTAAGACCTAACTCCTTGAGAGCATGGAGAATGTCTGAGGTGAAAAGCAGAGATTTGCTTCATGCACTATCTCACCCTCATAATTCTCTCTTGGATCTTTAAGGCCATACTTGCTGAGATAGCCCAATGAGGCTTTGAAAGTGCAAAGGAGAAACCTGCTTCATGCAATCTCTCTTCCTCGATTCTCTGTTGAGCCTTAAAATCCTAATACCTTGAGAGAGCATAAAGAATGTTGGAGACAAAGAAGGAAAGATTTGCTTCATGCAGTATCTCCCCTTCAATATTCTCTCCTGGGTCTTTAAGACCAAACTCCCTTGAGAGTGGAGTGAATGTTTGAAACTGAAGAGGAGAAACCTTCCTCATGCACTTTCTCCTCCTTACTTCCCTCTTGGGTCTTTAAGGCCTAACTCCCTAAACGAATAGGGACAACCTTTGAAGTGGAAAAGGAGGGATTGTCTTCATGCCAATCTCCTGGGTCTTTAAGACCAAACTCCCTGAGAGCAGACTGAATGAAAATGAAAAGGCGAAAGCTGTTTGACGCAATTTCCCCTCCTTACATCTCTCTTAGACTTTAAGGCTTAACTCCTTGAGGGAGCGAGGAGAATATTTGAGGAATAAAAAGGAGAGATTTGCTTCATGCAATACGTTCTTCCTAATTCTCTCTTGGGCCTTTAAGAACTAACCCCTGCAGAGAACAGAGAGAACACTTGAGGTGAAAAGGAGACATTTGCTTCATGCAATATCTCTCCTTCTTAATTCTCTCTTGGGTCTTTAAGGCCTAACTCCTTGGGAGATCAGAGAGAATGTTTGAAGTGAAAAAGGAGAATTCTGCTTCATGCAGAATCACCTCCTTAATTCCCTCATGGGACTCTAAGGACAAAAAATGTTGCAAGATGAGGAGGAGAGAAATGCTTCATGCATTATCTACTCATTAATTTTCTTTTGGGTCTGTGAGGTCTAACAAAGAGAGATTGTCAAAGGTGAAAGAGGAGAGATTTGCTTCATGTAGAGTCTCCATTTTCAATCATACTTAGGTCTTCACGACTTATTGCCTCACATGTGCAGGGACTATTTTAGGCAGAAAAGGAGAGACTTGCTTCATGCAATGTGTACCTAATTCTCTCCTTGTTCTTTACGGCTTAAATACTTGAGAAAGCGGAGAGAATATATGAGATGAAAAATGAGAGATGTGCTTCATGCAGTATCTCCCATTTAATTTTCACATAGGTCTTCATGACCTAATGCCCCGAGTGAGCAGAGAGAATATTTTATGTGGAAAAGGAGAGCTTTGCTTCACACAATATCTCTCCTTCATTCTCTTCTGGGTCTTTACGACCTAATGCCCCAAGTGAGCAAAGGAAATGATTGAAGAAGAAAGGGAAACATTGGCCTCACACCATATCTCCTTCATAAATGTCTCCTGGGCCGTTAAGGCCTAATACCTTGAGAGAGCATAAAGAATGCTTGAGGTGGAAAAAGAGAGATTTGCTTCATGCAACGTCTCCCCCTTAATTCTCTTCTGGGTCTTCAAGGCCCGACTCCATGAGCGATCAGAGATAATATTTGAAATGGAAAAGAAGTTGGCTTCCTGCAATATGCACTTCATAATTGTCTCCTGGGTCTTTAACTCCTAATTCCTTGGGAGAGCAAAGAGAATATTTGAGGAGAAGAAGGAGAGATTTACTTCATGCAATATCTTTCCTCGTAATTCTCTCCTGGGTCTTCAAGGCCTGGCTGCTTCAGCCAGTTTGAGATACAAAACCCACATGTCTCCATGTTAATTCCCCTTAAAACCTCTGAAAGAGTTTTCACCTTTATCCTCTCACACTACCTGCGAGGGACGAACGGCATCAAGGCCCAGGCCTTCTGGGACAGCGAATCAGGTATGAGAGGAGGATGCCCAGAAGTCGGGTTGTGGGGAATGTGTGGGATTGTAGTGTAGTTATTTATTTCAATGCCTGTTTCCTTCTCTAGACTGTACACTCTTTTTAGGGCTGGTGGCATGTCTCAGTGCATACCAATGTTTGATTCACTGACGCACACCACATCCTAGCTGTCTCTGGAGGTTATGCTAATGCTTAAGATATTAATATTATGTTAAAAGTTTTATTATAACTCACAAAAACATTATGTGCTCTCAAGTTTTGCTTAATATAATCAAGACCTGACCAAAAACTGATGTTTGTCCAATCAATTCTGGGCAATACCTTTTACCTCTGATTCCCCACCCCCCTCCTCCCCGCCCCTGCCCAATGAAAACAGTATTCCAACATATATTTGGGGTTTCTCCAGTTTGGACTGCTTCTGTGTAACAGCTAGGGAATCTGGAAGACTAAGGAAGTCCAGATCCAGGCTCGGCCCTCATAGCTTGCTGAAGCGCCAAATGAAGTTGGTTCTTAGTGAAGATAAAATGTATAATTCAGTTTGTGTGCATCGGTGCAACTGAATTCTCCCTCGGACTTCCCTGGATTGGGTGGGTCAGTAGACTTGGGGCCCCCTCTGGCACCAGCTTGTCTCTTAAAGACTCTCCTGCCTTTTTTGCAGATGCAGGAACCCACAAAGGTTCAGCTCTGACTTCTCAACAGCCCAAGGAGAAAGATAGGGGTAGGTTGAACTCTCCAAAATGTATGTTGTGCACACAAAGGGCCCTTGTGTTCAGTAGAAGACACTTGGTTATAGATGCTGTCAACAGAAATAACTTAGAAAAAAATTGGTGTAATTCTGTCAAGTCTATTATTTTTCTCTCTACACTCCATTTGTTCCTTGCGGGGATGGACTGGGCCCATGACCAGGATCCAGCTCCTCTAGACAGGGCAATAAATGTTAACTATTTGTGCAGAACAGAAAATTACCAAAAATGTATGCTGATGCTAACTCATGATTCTAAAATCTAGCTCCTTGTGTAGAGATGCAATAGAGAATTTGAAAATCTGTCCTATCCCTCTGCAGTACCAGCCTTGGTATAGAAAGGCTCTCTGGAATGAATGTTCATCAGCCACAGAAGAAGAGAGGACGCGTGGAAATCAGGCAACTGTCCGCGGTCCCTGTCACCACCTCCGGTCTTTATGGCCCCAAATGAGGGAGTAGGCAAAGGGGGCTTTACTTCACGTAGAAGTAAATGTAGTCCCCTGCAGCCTCCTAGGAAGATCTCTACCCTGGGTCTTCGACGCTCAGGTGCTGGAGGAAGAAAGCAGGGTCCCCTCCCCACCCGTCTTCCTTCTCTATGGCTGGGAGGGAGAGAAAAGAGAAAATCTGTAGAGGTTTAGGGGGCTGAAAAATTCTATGGCATTGAAATGATGTCAGCTCACTATTTAAATGGCTCATGCATAACCCAGAGGTAAATGTTTCCCTTCTTTGCTAATCATCTTTAACCATAACAAACTCAATTTTTCTATCCTCATCAATGTTCAATGGAAAAATACTTTCTCTGATTCAGTTAAAATCAAGCTCAACCACCTGCATTCATTAACTCCACATCATTTCAAAACCCAATAAAGTAGTTAAATAGATAAATAAATAAAGTTTAAAAAGCCCTAGGGAACCCAAAACTCAATGAAATAGTGTAAAATTAAAACTAATCATTAAAAGTCAACATATAAAGCAAGGCATCATCGACATATAATCATCACATATAATTCTCCTTTCCATTGAATATTAGATATATGGAAATTTTTTGGTAGAAATCATTCTCTCTAGATTCCGGATTTGGAAGACGAAGCACGGGAAACTTGATCTCTGCTTTTTTGGGCCATTATTAGCCTAAGTGGCTTGAGTGAGCAAGGTGACTATGACCCCAAAGTCCTATCTATTCTACTGGAAAAGCCGGGAGCTTAATGTCATCCCAATCGGAGCTCTGAATTTGCTTTATTTGAAAACTCTTGTTGTTTGTTGAGAAGATCATGACCTCTGTTTCTTTAACATTGCACACGTAGTATCATGTCCTAACAGCCCGGAATATCTAAAGATTAAGTCCACGGGCCAGGTGGAGATTGTCAGCCTGGGCTCGGTCTTCCCCACCCGGGGCAGCGAGCACCGGGTCCCGACGCGACGCAGAGCAGCGGTAAGCAGTCTCCCCCGGGGACACGACAGAGCAGGCCGCTGGCAACGCCCAAACAGAGGTACGAGGGAGGGGGAGAGAAGATGGGCCTGAGTGGCGTGCTCTTGCCGTATCCCTGGGATGGACCTGGGGACAGGGGAGAGTCAACTGGTTACGGTCACACCTGCTGAGCCTTATCCATTTCAGAATTTGTGGGGAGGATATCTGTTCCCTCTGGCAGGAGAGTATCATCGGCCTTCCCGTATCCTGGAAGAATGAGATGAAGTTACAGGAGGAACGAGAGAGCATCCCCGGCTCATGAAGGACGAGGCGTGTGATTGGGTCTGCGTCGCCAGCCTGGCAGCTGTCCCTGCAGCCCCATATTGCAGGGGGGATGCGGGGGCAGCCCGGTGAGGCGGAGCAGGGAAACTGGGTGCGAGGAGGAGGGGCTGGAGGTCTGAACAACTAAATCGCACTATCACTAGGTGCCCCCTGATTCTCAACGGGAGCGCCACTGCAGGGGGGACAGTGGCAGTGCCGGGAGGGAGGGCAAAGGAGTATTATCCGGTTCTCCTGGGTCTCCCCTCCTCCCTGTTCTCCCCTTCTCCTCTTTACCTCCCCTTTTTTTCCATCCTAGACCACAGCCCCCCTACTGTCCTGCTCTGGAATTCATCGCCTGCCTGCCCCCTACCATCCTGCCTTGGAATTCATCGCCTGCCTGCCGACAGCCACCCCAGGACACGCCTGCTTCATCATTCCTGGGCACCTCAGCCAAGACAACTCCAGCCCCTCTCCTGGGGTGTGCCCTGGGGCCTCCAGCTGTCCCTAACCTTCTGCAGGGCCCCTTCTCCCTCCTCCTCTCTCCCCTCCACCTCCCCCACCCAGGACACACATTTCCAGGCAGGCAGCTGGCCACGCCTAAACAGAGGTATGAGGGAGGTGGGAGAGAAGATGGCCCTGGGGTGACGTGCTCTTGCCAAATCCCTGGGATGGACCTGGGGACAGGGGAGAGTCAACTAGTTACGGTCACACCTGCTGAGGCTTTTCCACTTCAGAATTTGCGGGGAGGATATCCGTTTCCTCCGACAGGAGAGTATCATCGGCCTTCCCGTTTCCAGGAAGAATGAGATGAAGTTACAGGAGGAACGAGAGAGCGTCCCCGGCTCGTGCAGGACGAGGCGTGTGATTGTCTCTGCGTCGCCGGCCTGGCAGCTGTCCCTGCAGCCCCATATTGCAGGGGGCGATGCGGGGGCAGCCCGGTGAGGCGGAGCAGGGAAATTGGGTGCGAGGAGGAGGGCTGGAGGTCTGAACAACTAAGCTGCACTGCCACTAGGTGCCCCCTGATTCTCAATGGGAGCACCATTGCAGGGGGGACAGTGGCAGTGCCAGGAGGGAGGGCAAAGGAGCATTATTGGTTTCTCCTGGGTCTCCCCTCCTCCCTGTTCTTCCCTTCTCCTCTTTGCCTCCCCTTTTTTTCCATCCTAGACCACAGTCCCCCTACTGTCCTGCTCTTACATGACATGCATCGCCTGCCTACCCCCTACCCATCCTGCTCTGGAATTCATCGCCTGCCTGCCCACAGCAATCCCAGGACACACCTGATTCATCATTCTGCTGGACCTCAGCCAGGACAACTCCAGCACCCCCTCCCCGGCTGTCCCCTGGGGCCTCCAACTGTCTCCAACTTTCTCCAGAGCCCTTCCCCCTCCTCTGAGGGTAAGTTGAGAAGGTTGGGACCGTGTGAAGTGATTGCAGCATGGATTTGAGAGAGAGAAATGAATCTGGGATATTTCTTTTGGGGTTTGTGGAAAAGCATTTCTTACTTTACTGGAGTTTAGGGTGCTACTGCTACAGATTTCAGAGGAACTTTACTGGGACTGTATCTCTTTCACGCTCCAGACGGCAGTCCTGAACTGACCTGTTTTCAGCCTGACTTGAAATGGACAACCCGGACAACAGTGGACAGTGGAAAACAAGCGTAAGTGATGATAGGTAACCATGCTGAAATGATTAACATGTGATAATTCTTTATCTGTGCATCTTGCTTTATAAAGTGTCAATTCCTATTTGCTTTTGATAAGTGCTAGTGAGTATTTTTTAGTTTTGCCCCAGGGGTTCTGCTTTTTTTTTTTCTAAATGTTTCATTGCCTGTCTGCTCTCAAATTGGTTACCTGTGCCTCTGACCCTATTCCCTTTCACCTTCCCAAAACACTTGCTACCACTTTATCACTGACTCCTCCTCTCTGTCCTTCTGCATCCTCCAGCTATCACCTCATATCTCAAGCACTTAATATTAAGTGCCTTCTGTGTGCAGAGTGCTGTACTATAGATTTGAACTCCATGTCCTTCTCATACTTCACTTCTTCCTTCAAAGTCTGAGACATGCAATCCCTCGTGTTTAATTTATCCAACTCCACACAGCCTTCGCCCACGAAAGGCATCTAAATAACACATATGGAATAAAAACTTGACAGCTAAGAACCTTTTTCATGCTGGAATTATTTTGCAGTTGAAGTTGGAAGAGGAGCGTGAACTGCTGAAGAATACTGACAGAGCTCTCAGGGAAGAAAATGCATTCCTCTAGGATCGGCTGAAAACCACTCATTTAGAACAACAAGAAAGTGAGTGCTCTCCTCAAATCATACATGCTAACTGCATGCTTTTTTTTTTTGAGTCTCAACGATTAATCCTGTAATAATCTGTCTTCCCTTCAACTTCAGATAGCAAGCTAGCAAAGCCACCGGGTAAATTAAAGCTGTGTGCTCACTGGGCCAGCTATGATGCTGAATTTGCCAAGGCTTGGAAGGTCTTCTACCAAAGCTTGAACAGTGAAGGGCCAGTCCCTGCAGCTGAGACACTACAGAGCACCTGTACATAGACTGGAATTCCAAATGGTTTCTCGGTAGGGTAGGAGTCCTTAATGCTTTTGCATTTCTTCAGGAAGTGAGGTTTCTGAAACCGATTAACTATATGTGCCCTTGCTTATATACGAATATACATGCCCAGTTCTAGAGTTACTCTTCCATATTTTTTCCAAGTGCTAAAAAAAGCATGAAACCAATGTAGAATGTACTGTGAAAAAAACCAGCTATTTTTTTTAATGGTATCTAAAGTGCTCACTATGCGCCAGGCATTGTACTAAGCACTCAGGTAGATATGAGATATTCAGGTTGAACACAGTCCCTGTTCCACAAGGGGCACTCAGTCTGAATCTCCATTTTACAGATGAGGCAACTGAGGCCCAGAGAGGTTAAATGACTTGTCTAAGGTCAAACAGGAGATAAGTGGCAGAGCCAGGATTAGAACCCAGGTTTTCCTGACTTGCAGGCCCATGCTCTATCCACTTGGCCATGCTGCTTGTCAGTCTTTCGGTCACATTAATAACCTGAGTCACATTAATAACCTGAGCAGAAAGGTTAGGATGGGGGCGAGGAAAATGCCTTAATGGGATGATAATCATGTCCTTAGGTAGGAGGAAATCCAAAAGATAGATCAGGAGGGACCAAATTCTCCCAAAACTGCCTTTCGTGGGTTGGAGTTCTGCCAAAAACCTAGCCAAAGGCCTATACTTAGAAGCTCTAACTCAGGAAGTGCTGGTCCTTTCTGTTACTAGAGGGCAGAGTTGGCTGTTCTGTTCCCCGACTTGCCACGATATCAGACAGCACGTGGATCATCCTGCAACAAGCATTCTCAAGTTCCTGAAACCACCCCAGATCCTTACTTGCCTGCCGTTTGACCTGGGGTAAGTCACTTCACTTCTCTCTCTGTGCCTAAGTGCTCTCTTTTGTAAAACGGGATTAAGGATTTGAGCCCTGTGTGGGACAGGGTCTGTAACCAAGCCAATTATCTCCTGTCTACCCAAGCGCTCAGTGCAGTGTCTGATACATGGTAAGCGCTTAACTAATACCACAGTGTATATCATCAGTAGGTATAGAGGCCTGTCTTAAGAACTTGGAGAGTGATCGGTACAGGTAACCCTGCCTAAAAGGAGCAGATACCATGAGCACCCCAGCCTAGCAATTTCTTTAGAATGACCCAGGGAAGGGAGAGACCTCCAAGGACAATGGATGATGGACAAGAGGGATACTACCTGTGTACCCAGGCAAACAACAGAAATCTTACTCATTTTAAAGAAATACTAAGAGGAAGCCCAGTCTAATCCTAGTTTAAACAGTTAAACAAATTTCAAGGTAAAGATGGTGATAAATTCTTATTCCAGCTGGATTTAAGACCATAAATTCCTAGTTGGATCTAAGAGTACTAGACTACTGAAAAGAAATGCTCGAAAGGTGTCAGTTATGGTGATTTTACAGATGGGAAAACTAGTTAAGAAAAAAAAAAGTGAAGTACAAGTCCAGGATCATAAGACAGAGTGATGATGCTACCCTATCAGTATTTGCTTGGGGGAGTGCAACCAAAGCAAGACATTTCTAAGTGTATGTATGCTATTCATTGTTCTGTGACGCCTCATATTGCTTCCTATTGTGACTCATGAAAAAGAACATATTCAGTATACTCTAATGCTGCCGCTTACCTGTGTGTATTGTTTTTCAGGAGGACGACAGGCAGTTGCATCTTTTTACTGAAAGACAGGCACATATGCTAAAGGCCTTTGAGGAACTGCTAGACTGAAGTTTCTCTGGAAACTGAAAAAGAAGAGAGAAAATTCAGTGCCCAGCTAATGTGCAGACTCTACTTGCCTAGCACATCTTTGAAAGTTACTAGGCCAATTATTTTGTACAACTGAAAGACATTTTCAAGCCCCCTCATATTCTGTTGGTAAACCTGTCCTACCCAATTGGGATCTTCAAACTTCTGTAAAGATAATACAGTTTAAGTCGTATGCTTTAAATCATTGTTTTGTGAACTGTACAACACAGATTAAGGGGCCTGGGTTAATCTGAGCTCAGTGTCCCTTTGTGAGGGGGGAGTTTTAGGACTATGAGCAAACTGAGACTTGGAACTCATGATGATGATGATGATGATGATGATGATGATGATGATGATGACGAAGTGTTGCCAATTCTGCAGGAAGCCAAGTCCTCTAGACTGTAAGCTCCTTGTGGTCAGGGAATGTCTCTGTTATATTGTTAAATCGTACTTTCCCAAGCTCTTAGTACAGTGCCCTGCACACAGTAAGTGCTCAATAAATACATTTGAACGCTTGACTGAAGCAAAGAGTCTGTGCCAACAACCACCCCAGGACATGCCTGATTCATGATTCCTCCACACCTCAGCCAAGACAACTCCAGCCCTTCCCCCAAGCTGTTTCCTGGGATGTCCAGCTGTCTCTAACCTTCTCCAGCATCCCCCCACCGCCCCTTCCCATCAAGCACACAAAAGCACACTCCCCGGGAATAATGAATAAAATGGTATTAACTTCAATCTCAAGCCTGTGGACTTTCCCTTGTTTGTGAATGAGGTCTTTGCCACAAAAGCAATTTCAGACACACCACCTCGTGCTCTCAACAAACCCTGCCCCTCAAACAGCAAAGATTTTTCAGGTGGATGGATGTCTCTAAGACATTCTTCTTGGTGGGAAGGGAAGGAAGGCTCTCTGAACAGAACCAGCTATGGGTTCTGCCAAGTGCATGGGCCCGAACCCCTGAGCCACCCCTATGTGTGTACACCATAAATGTTTTGAGAGGCCGGGCCCATCCTCTGTCTGCTGGGTGCTTGGCCCGAGCCACCAACTGTGGGAAAACTGAACTGTGTTCTTTGGACTTGGACAACCCTCACTACCTCAGTGGTTGCCATCTCCTCCCTTCATGTTCTCCAAAGACCTAATTGCCAGAACTCTGACCCGCACAGCAGCTGCATCCCCTCACAGGTTCCCACAGTCACACTAAACCTTCCAAGACAGACCCCTTCCACGAAGTGCTAAGCCCAAACGAGGAAACCTGTAATAACAACGATGATGATAATAATAACCATAATGATAGTATTTCTTAAGTGGTTACCAAGTGTGGGGATCGATACAAGTAAATCAGGCTGGACGTAGTCAAAGTCCTTCATGGGTGTCACGGTTTTAGTAGGAGGGAGGACAAGTATTGAATCCCCATTTTACAGATGAGGAAACTGAGGCACGGAGCAGTGAAGTGATGTGCCCAAGGCCACCCAGCAGGCAAGTGGCTGAAACAGGATGAGAACCCAGTTCCTCTGACACCTAAGCCAGTGTTCTTTTCACCAGCCATTCTGCTTCTCTAGAACTAAGACTCATACCACTTGGAAATGAAAAGAGGTTTCAACCTTTTCTGGGCCTCTGCAGTTTCAACCTTTCACCTGCAGCCCCTATCCTCCTCCCAACACACACACACACATACACAAACACACACACAGGAGCAGGAGTTGTGGTCTTGTCTTCTGTTTCTTGCTGTGCTACCAGTGATGGGCTCTAGGAAGAAGCAGTGGCATCAGTTTGTGTGTGTGTAAGTTTGGATGCCTGTGATGAGTGTCTGTGCCTGAGGAGGTGAAATGAGATTTTTCATCCCAATTCAACTTTTCCTAGTTTGGCATTAGATGTTTTCTAGGCCTGGTCCCCTGGGTCCTCAGCCTTGGGCCCCATCCCTGAGGGAGGTAGGCCCTGAATAACCCAGTGCTCTGCACCAATGCCACATCTGGCTCACAGTGTCCTCCAGGGCCCGGCAGGTGGAAACCAGCCACTTCCCCCAGGGAGTGGTTTGAGAGAGCAGATAATCGCGAACAGCTCTCCCTTCCTTCCAACCCCAAGTGGCCAGTTCTTGCCCTTCCTTTCTGCCTACCGGGCTTTACATCCCACCACCCCCGATCCAGGGCAATGATGGGTATTGAGAGATTAGAGCCAGTAGGATCATAGAGAGCTGGAAAAGGCTTCCAGGAAGGTCTGGGCCTAGGGTAGCAGGATCCCCCAACCCTGTCCCAACCGTCCCCGGCACCTCCAGCTGAGCGGACTCAGTGATCCAGCTGGCTCTCGGGGTGGTGGCTGAACCCCATGGTCACAGCCGGCATGAAGTCAATTTAAAAATCAACCCCAAGTAGGACACAGCACAGGCAGCAAAAGATGAACCTCCTTCCCTCCCTCCCTCCCTCCCCTTTGCTCCTGCTCGCAGCTGACCAGGCTACGGCACAGTTCTCCCCACACAGCAGCTCCTGACTGACTGCTCCCTGAGTCATCCATCTGCCTGAAGTTCTAGTGAGCACCCCAAGAACTGATTACCCTTCCCTGGGCCACACTCAAATCACATACAGCTAATAGCCCAGCTCCAGGGCCAGCAGAGAGCTGGCTACCCTGCCCTGGCCCGTGAGGTTGACACACAGTGAACAGTCCAGCCCTGGGCCAACGGAGAGACGGCCACCCTGTCCTGCATCACGGGAGAAGAGAGGGGTCGCAAACAGCTAGGATCCCCGCCCCGGGCCAGCAGAGAGCCGGCCACACTTCGGGGGATGCAGTCATTAGGCAGAGGCTGGGAATAGCACATTTGCAGAATATGGAAATAAAACCTTAAATAACAGGAGCACAAACACTTTGTTCGTTTTGTCTGGCACCTCTGGGCAGAAAGCCTGAAACTGGCTCAGGAATCAATATCTAAAATACACAAATCACCCACACACGGACACCCACACACATCCCTGCTCTGCCACTTGTCAGCTGTGTGACTGTGGGCAAGTCACTTAACTTCTCTGGGCCTCAGTTACCTCATCTGGAAA
Organism: Ornithorhynchus anatinus; assembly: GCF_004115215.2. Taxonomy (NCBI): domain Eukaryota; kingdom Metazoa; phylum Chordata; class Mammalia; order Monotremata; family Ornithorhynchidae; genus Ornithorhynchus; species Ornithorhynchus anatinus. The sequence continues at coordinate 20,355,410 of NC_041734.1, forward strand.
ATAGGGATTAACTGCGAGCCTCACGCGGGACAACCTGATTACCCTGTTTCTCCCCCAATGCTTAGAACAGTGCTCTGCACACAGTAAGCGCTTAACAAATACCAACATTATTATCCACTGTGGCCACCGTCCTGTCCTGTCATGCCGGTGCACTCTGCGGCCAGCCGCGGTCAGATGGTTGAGCTGGGTGTGGACTGTTTGTGCATCAAGTACGCCCTGATCGGAGACTCAAAGACCCCAGCATACTGTGACTACTTTGGCCAGCTCTGACTTCCTGACTGGTAGGTGAAGGGCAGCCCCAGGTATCAGGCCTTGTTTCCATCAGCAGAAAAGGCAGGAAGATAAAGTGAGAGCTTTCTCTGGTTTACTCTAGACTGGCACCAAGCACTCTAGTGCAGGGAGAAGCAGGCTACCTTCTGAGAACTGAGAATTCCCGTGCCAATTATGCTTCTCTCTTCCCCACACCCTGCAGATGGATCATTCACATTTTTCGGCCCTTTCTGTGAGCAGAGCACTGTACCAAACGCTTGGTACAGTATAACAACATAATGAACACATTACCCACCCACAGCAAGTTTAAGGTCTAGAGGGTTACAGTCTAATCCACACTGCCTCCCACTCAGAGCTGCCGGCACAGCTGTCCCAGCGGCTCGCTCAGAGTGAGGGCTGCCAATAGGGCTCCAATTCATTGGCCGGGCATTCTGTGACCGGCAGTTTCTCCCAGTCGCCAAGTGATTCAAACAAGTCAGATTCCCTGCTCTTTGTCTCGAGGACCTAATGGTGGCAGGCCTGGTGGCGGCTCAGAGCGAGAAGTTGGTCTCTGCTTCCTAGAACCAGGGGAGGTGCAGAAGCCTCATGGTCAGTTGGAGAAGCAGTCCTTTGTAGGGATAGAAGAAGAACTGCTCTCCCAAGTGGCTAAAAAAAAACAAACATCCACTGTCCGGGGTGCCTAATGGGTTGATCATTCAGCTCCCAATAAAGATCAGACTGGAGAGACAGTGGTGCCTAATGGGAAGAGCACAGGTCTGGGAGTCAGGGGCTTTGGATTCAAGTCCCAGCTCTGCCACAGACTTGAGCATATCACTTAACTCCTCTGGCCTCAGTTTCTTTCCTCTTGAAATGCACTTAATACCTTTCCACCTCCCAGGGTTGGTGTGAGGACACAAGGGGATAAATCATGGGAGAGTGCTGTGGAAAAATAAAAGGGCTACACCGATTCAAGGTTCAGTCAGTTCTCCCTTAAGGGTGCTTTTCCTCTGTGTTTTGGATAGGGGGGAGGTGTTGTTAGGGAATTTGGGAATATTCTGAGAGGGCGTGCGCCAAGGCAGTGTGCCATATGTGAATGGTGTCAGTGAAGGCGGGTGGTTCTTCAGGAACATCACCTCCAACTTATTAGAGAATCAATCAAATTACTTTCCCAAAACACTGGCCTCACTTTTTCCCTTTTACCGCTTTTTTACTGGCCTATAGGAGGTTGAGTGAAGACATTCTCAGATTAAATTTCAAAATTTCTGGGTAGCCCCACCCTGCTGTGGTTGCTCATACCTCCCTCCCTTCCACTCTCTCTCCATCCCTATCACCCCTGGAGCTGTGTTTCCCAAAGTGGGAGGCTCGGGGGAGGCCAGCCGGGAGAGGCTGGTGGTGGTAATAATGACAATGTTGGTATTTGTTAAGCGCTTACTATGTGCAGAGCACTGTTCTAAGCGCTGGGGGAGCTACAGGGTCATCAGGCTGTCCCACGTGAGGCTCACAGTCTTAATCCCCATCTGACAGATGAGGTAACTGAGGCACAGAGAAGTTAAGTGACTTGCCCACAGTCACACAGCTGACAAGTGGGAGAGTCAGGATTCGAACCCATGACCTCTGACTCCCAAGCCCGTGCTCTTTCCACTCAGCCATGCTGCTTCACTACTGAGCCACGCTGTTGGTGACATAGAGGGTTGGGAAGGGCGTCCACTACTGCGGGGCCTCCTAGCTGTGGCACAGGTGATCAGCCCCGAAGATAGAAAATAAGGGGCCAGGAGGTTCCACAGGTCAAGCACGGGCTCCTGGGAAAGTGAGAATCGCCCACCATTGGCATGAACACGCCCCAACACGCCACTCAACCCAGGCTACAATGTGGACAGATGGGTTTGGATAGATGTTGTTTCCGGGATGGGAAAGGAAACCTGTGGAGTTTCCCTAAAAACAAGTGGAGTTTCCCTAAAAAGGTGTGCCACGTTTTTTGCAAAAGGAGTTTCAAAAAGGGGAGCAGGATAGCTGATTTTTTCACACTCATGGCCTCTCTTCTTGGTCCAGGTAAAAACTGCTATGGGAAAATCAGCCTCTATTCACAACGTTCAGCGGCCACGGAGGGGTATTTTAACCCACCTGGCCCCTTCCTGGGCCCTCCTCCCTTTCTTCCCCTAACCCAGGCACAGGCTACAGTGACCGGGCACTCGCCCACAACCAGCCTGGTGCTTGGACTTCCAAACCAGCCTCTCCAGGAGGTAGAACTTAAAAAAGGACTAGTGGTTGAGCCCTGCAGCCCGGTTTCTCTTGGTCCCTGAGCGTGGGGGGCAAGGGCTCACTTCTTTCCCTCCAGATTGGTTCCTGGGGCTGGGAGGCAACCACCCTAAAGCCTTTCCCAGCCAGAATGCCTACTGCCGATTTTCACTCTCTGGGTGGTCGGCCAGGAAGGGCAATCTGGGACCCGAAAGTGAGAGGACTCTCTTGAGTATAACAGCTCTCCAGAGTTGTCCTCCATCCTTGAGGAAGACACCACTGACCATGAGGATGCTCTGTGTACAACAGTTAGAAAGACAGCCTGGGCTACGCCCCCAACCCAGCCAGGCTCCAGAGCCAGTTAGACGTTGGGCCTCCGTGGGGCACAGCACCCTCTCGTGGACACTTTTAGGAACACTCGGTAGAGACAAAAGGCCTCGACTGAGACAACAAAGCTTTCAGTTCAATGCCACCTCATTGGTTTCCTCCCACTTTGTCCCCAAACCTAACAAACCAAGTGACACCAAGCCTAATGGCACACAACCTCTGGATCTGAGTTGCTACTAATAATAATAGTAATTGGTAAGCCCTTACTATGTGCCAAGCACTGTTCACAGATAGAAGACATATCTTGATCACCCTATTTATTTTGTTTGTTCAGAGTTGTCCTCCATCCTTGAGGAAGACACCACTGACCATGAGGATGCTCTGTGTACAACAGTTCTAATCACAGCCTGGGCTACCCCCAACCCAGCCAGGCTCCAGAGCCAGTTAGACGTTGGGCCTCCGTGGGGCACAGCACCCTCTTGCGGATATTCTAGGGCACACTCGCTGGAGACAAAAAGCCCCGACAGAGAAAACAAAGCTTTCAGTTCCTAAGGTTGGGATGTTATCAATGAAAAGACCGACCGGGTGGACATGCTCCTGTGACAACACTGAACTCAGCTGACTCTGCCGCAAGCCATGCCACAGGCTTAGGAAGTCAAAGATTCATGTGATGGTCCGCAGTGATCGAGCAGTCAACGGCATTTAATCGAGTGCTTACTGTGTGCAGTGCACTGTACTGAGGTGTTGGGAGAGTACCATGCCATAGAGTTGGTAGACACAATCCCTACCATGAAGAAGCTTACAATCTAGAAGGGGAGACAGATATTAAAATAAATTACCAAGTGGAGAAGTGGCAGATCATAAGCTTGGTGGCTGCCTGGCTGCCCAGATAATGCCACCTCATTGGTTTCCTCCCACTTTGTCCCCAAACCTAGCTCACCAAGTGACACCAAGCCTAATGGCACACAACTTCTGGATCTGAGTTGCTAATAATAATAATAAGAGTAACTGGTAAGCACTTACAATGTGCCAAGCATTGGGGAGTCAGAGGGCCTGGGTTCTAATCCCTGCTCCATCACTTGCCTGCCGTGTGACCTCGGGCAAGTCTTCCCCTCCATACTGTAAGATCGGTGTGGGCGGGGATCGTGTCTGCCAACGCTGTTGTTTTGTACTCTCCCAAGCATTTAGGACAGTGTCCTGTGCGTGCTGAGCTTTCAGAAAATACGATTGATTGACGTTGCTTAACTTCTCGGTGCCTCAGTTTCCTCATCTGGAAAATTGGGATAAAATGTCTTCTCTTCCTCCCTGCTAGACCTTGAGCCCCATGTGGGACAGGAGCCGGTCCCACCTAATTATTCTGTCTCTACTTAGTACAGAGCTTGGCACAAAGTAAGCACTTAACGAATCCCAATAACAGATGATAATATTGCTATCATTATTATGATTACTACCCAATTATGCCTTTCAAAATACAAAGTACTTTGTAGTACAAAGCAGGGAAGGGGTCAGTTTCCTGTCCATAAGGAGTTTTCATTCAAATGGGGGCATCCAAATAAATCACTGAAGGTACAAATGAATTGAATAAATGAAGGCCCCAAACAGCCACTGCCAGGGTAAAACCTGCTCAGCCTTGGAAAGGGATCTGGAAACCTGGAAGCTAGATAGGCCGGGATCCCGAGGCCATCAAACAGGTTGGTTCTGTGCTTCCACCGAGGGTCCATAAAGAAAAAAATTTAGCCAAGAGATTTCCCGAAGCCTGGGGTGGGAAAGAAATCCCCGGACCCTTCGTCTTCATAATAGCGTGAGCTGCCTGGGGAGCGGCTGCCCCTAGGGACACGGCAGCCGGGCCAAGGAGCCAGAGGGGGCTAGCCAGGAGCTGAGGCCACAGGAAAGGTCGCTCACACCCTCGGGTGCCAGAAAGGAGCCTAGAACCCTGGAACATTCACACTAGGGGAAGCAGCGTGACCTAACAGAAAGAGCTCAGGCCGGGGAGTCAGAGGGCCTGGGTTCTAATCCCTGCTCCATCACTTGCCTGCCGTGTGACCTCGGGCAAGTCTTCCCCTCCATACTGTAAGATCGGTGTGGGCGGGGATCGTGTCTGCCAACGCTGTTGTACTGTACTCTCCCAAGCAATTAGGACAGTGTCCTGTGCGTGCTGAGCGTTCAGAAAATACGATTGATTGAAGTCACTTCACTTCTCTGTGCCTCAGTTTCCTCATCTGTAATATTGGGATAAAATGACTTCTCTTCCTCCCCGCTAGACCTTGAGCCCCATGTGGGATGGGAGCCGGTCCCACCTAATTATTCTGTCTCTACTTAGTACAGAGCTTGGCACAAAGTAAGCACTTAACAAATCCCAATAAGGGATAACAATATTGCTTTCATTATTATGATTACTACCCAATTATGCCTTTCAAAATGAAATGGAGAAGCAGACAGAAAGTGTGGCGTTTAGGTGGCATCTTTTATATCCCTGGTGCTTGGGGGTTCTGCGTGTTCTGCCAACTAGTCAATCTATCAGTGCTACTTCCTGAGCACCCATGAGTGCAGTGTACTGTACTAAGTACAGCATAGGGCAGTGCAACGGTACAAAGGCAGATCAATCCATAGTATTTATTGAATGCTTACTGTGTGCAGAGCATTGTCTCGAGCCCTTGGGAGAGTAAAATATAACAGAGGTGATAGATGCGGTCCCTGCCCACGATGAGATGTTCTAGAGGATGTTCCCTGCGCATAAGGAGCTTACAATCTAATGGGGAAGATGGACAAAAAGGATTAATCCATAGTAAATGGAAGCAGGTAAAAGAAAAGAATATGGCTAGAGCTGGAAGTAGGGCAAAACCTAGTGGGATGAAAGAGCTTAAAAAGCAGTTGTATGCACAGGTAAAAGGTAAATAAAAATACAGTGATATATAGGACAACTCAGGATAGTGACCAAATACATGAGGGTGGAATGCTGGATGAAGTGGAGTGTTGGGAATTAATCAGAGAAGGCTTCCTGGAGGAGGTGGGATCTGAAGAAGGTTTTGGAGATGAGGAGAACCATGGGCTGGTGGATACTGGAGGTGGACGTGGGGATGCCCTCTCCCTTCTTCCTCTCCCTATGCCCTCTGCATGGTCAACTTCTGATGAATTCCTTTTTTCTTTATTAATTATTTTGTCCCCCCAAAAACACTTAACAACTTTTCCATGCTTGGCTAAACAACGGTGGTCAGTAAGGCTCGTGCAACAACAGAATAAAAATTGGTTCGTCCTGCTGAAAGCATCTGGGGGAAGTAAAAAAATCTATCTTTTGCAGCTAAAATTTAGGGAAAATTTACCATTATGATGCCAGAAAAATCCCACCCAAATATTACAAAATATGGGGCAGACGTTCAACGGATTGCATGTAAAAGAGCATTTTGTATACATGTCTGAGGAGGCCTATGTGCCACCAGGCCACAGACTTCCATCTCAGAAAGGACAAATTTGCACTCAGCCAATGCCCAAATCCTTCACGCCCCGAGCTTAACTATTTCCTTTCCCATACTGCTTTCTTCGCCACCATCATCACCTCCATCAACATCCGTGCTGAATGCCTACTGTGTGCAGGGCATAGGATTGGACACTTACTGCTCACAGAAGTAGCGTGGCTCAGTGGAGAGAGCCCGGCCTTGGGAGTCAGAGGTCATGGGTTCAAATGCCCGCTCTGCCACCTGTCAGCTATGTGACTGTGGGCAAGTCACTTCACTTCTCTGGGCCTCAGTTACCTCATCTGCAAAATGGGGATGAAGACCGTGAGCCTCACGTGGGACAACCTGATGACCCTGTATCTACCCCAGCGCTGAGAACAGTGCTCTGCACATAGTAAGCGCTTAACAAATACCAACATAGTGATTATCATTATTACTGTGTGCTAGATGCCGAATGTATGCAGAACACTGTATTAGGTATCAATTGTGTACAGAGCACTCTCTTGGGCATCTACCGCCTAAGGAGTACTGTCCTGGGTGCCTGTTGTGTGCAGAGGGCTGTACCGGCTATTTTCATTTTAAATTAGACTACTCGCCCTCTTGTTCTGTCAACTGTGGGTAAAAAGTTACTGATTTTTCAAACTTTTAAACATAGAAAAAATATTTCATTTTAGTTCTGTGCTCAGTAAATACGGTTGATTAGCTTTATTAGTGATTATTTTCTCATCTAATGAACATCTGAGGGACTGTGAGCTTGTCTCGAAAACTCTGAGCTCACTGTGGGCAGTGAACGTGTCTACCTTCTCTGTTGTGGTTTCCCAAGCGCTTAGTACAGCGCTCGGCACACAGTAGGCGCTCAATGAAGATGACTGAAGCAAAGAGAGGCAACGGCCAGGCGGCGCCCCCTACAGTCACACTGTAGATCGAGCAGAGGGACGGTTGGAAGAAGGAAGTGGGGCTAGGGGAGAAGATTTCTGGCAAGCTGGAGATGAACCACAAAGGAAAATAGGCTGGAAGCAAAAAAAAAACCCCAAAACAAAAGACCTCCCCCCCAAAATACACCTTTCAAAAAGATTCCTAGTAACAACTCTGAAAGCCCTAGCATTCTAGGGAAAATTTCCAGAGTTGGCCTTTCAAAACGACTACCTTCTTGCCAACAAGCCTGCGAATATTTTCCATAAAATCCTGTCACCGAGGTATTCATTTTGTTCATTTCTCAAACTTTATCGGCCAGGATCAATCAATTTCTAAAATTTTTTCCTCAGATTATCCCCTAACTATTAAAAAGGAGGAAAAAGGATGTGACTGAACAACAACAACAAAAAAATAAAGCACCTTCTAGCCTTATGATGGAAAGGGAGGTTACAGATGTCTCTTTCAGTTATCAAGGCTATTAAAAACTACTTCCTACATGAAAGGCAAATCATGTGAATAACCACTTCTTCACAGAAATAGCCCTGTTTTTTTCAAAAACTATGTTTTGTATTTACTGCAAAGATATTTAAAATCCTTTAACAGCCCTTAACAACACCATTTATAGAAATTCCAACACCTCAAAATAATTGTCAACAATCGAAGGTGCAGTAATACTATCAAAATAGATTGTGAATTCAATTCTGATAGAGTAACCACGGGTAAGGTCTTAAAAGGATTCATTTTCCAGAATGGGTGTTTCTGGAGTGGTTTTTAAATTCACTTGGTGTCACTGGACTAAGGAAATTGACAAAAAAAGAACGGAATCCTTACAGACAGTATGGAAACAACCTGAATATCCTTTTTTTGATATTTATTTGAGGCAAGTGTGTGAATACTCAGAGAAAAAAACTTCTCCTAAATGAGAAGTTCTTTCTGTGGGTTATGACTGAATGAGAATTTTCCATGAAGAATTTTAATGAAGCTAGTTAAAATCAGTTTTATTTATCTGGAAGTCATGGTAAGCATCCAAATCATCACTAACATTTAAACAGAAGTAACTGTGGGCGAACGAAGTGAAGAAAATAGAGCATATTGACCAGACCTCCCTGAGAAATGTATTTCTAAGTAAATCTAGGTTGTGTACTACTAAGTCGAGGGCTCGTCGGCTCCTTAATGCCCAATTTGAAGAATCCAGGATAAGATCATCCAGGGCATATAACTGAGTGATTTATTTTCTCCCCCCAAAATCCACGTGCTTTTTTAAGAACAATACTATGGGTTCGAATCCCAGCTCGGCCACTTGTCAGCTGTGTGACTGTGGGCAAGTCACTTCACCTCTCTGGGCCTCAGTTACCTCATCTGTCAAAGGGGGATGAAGATCCCTCACGTGGGACAACCTGATGACCCTCCATCTACCCCAGCGCTTAGAGCAGTGCTCTGAACATAGTAAGCGCTGAACAATCACCAATACTATTAAGTGCTCCCTAAGTGCCAAGTGCTGTTCTAAGCACTGGGGTAGATACAAGGTTAGAAGGTTGTCTCACAAGGGGCCCGCAGTCTTAATCCCCATTTTACAGAAGAGGTAATAACTGAGGCCCAGAGAAGTTAAGTGACTTGCTCAAAGTCACGCAGCTGAGAAGTGGCAAAGGCGGGATTCGAACCCACGACCTCCGACTCGCAAGCTCTTTCCACTCAGCCACGCTGCTTTCTGCTACTTGGGGCCGTGTGTGATGGGCGGAGGGGAGGGAGGGAGGGAGGGAGGAGGGAGGTCGGGGATCCTGGAGGGAGCGAGGAGAGGGGGGAGCAAAGCGCGGGCAAGGGCAGGCTCCGCCCCGTGGTTGCCAGCAGGCCCCGCCCCTCCGCTCTCTGAGGAGATAGATTCACTGCGGAGCCTGCGGGGCTGCGAGCGGGAGGCTCGGGCCTGGACGGGACCCCACACACAGGCTTTCCGAGAAGTCTGAGGGGAAAGAAACACCAAGGCAGAAACGCCGTAAGAGGAAAAAAAGACTCTCAAACGACAAAAGTTACTAGTGAGGGACTCTGAAGCCAGTAGGAATCTAGGGAAAACTTTCTGAGGTGGGCTTTCGAGCCGACTTTCTTCTTTTCAAGAAGCCCGCGAATGTTTTCCACACAATTCTTGTCAGAGCAGCGCTAATTTTGTTCATTTCTCACTTTTCGGTCAGGATAAATCCGTCTCCGAAAGATTTCCTCACAGACTATCCCCTGACTAAGATTCAGGGGGAAGCAGGGACTCCCAACGTTCATGATATATGAGTTCTGAAATCACCCTAAGGGACTTAGGGATAGATTTTTTTTTAAAAAAAAGTTAAATTGGTTTTGATTCCAAACTGACAGAAACGCCCTGAAGTGATTTGGTGAGGAGAAAGTGTCCTTAGGAGACGGACTGGCTGAGGGGGCTCTGCAAGCGGTAGTTGAAAAAAACCAGGGAAGTTAAAAAAAAACCCATAAAAGGAATACCCTGTAGCTGGTCTAAAACGGAAGAAGATACTCAAGTATTTTACTTTTTGTTTTTAGCTAAACAGGGTTATCATTTTTCCTATAATTTTCATGAGGGAAGGAGAGTCGATGGAAAGATTTTTTCCACAGAAAATTCCCTAAACCACGGTTAGGGCCAGAATGTCAAAAGAGACCAGTGAATGTTTTACTTTTTCCATAGAATTCGGCCAGAGCAGCACTCAGTTGTTCACCTACCATTCCTTTTGGTCAAAATAAATCCATCTCGAAGGATTTTCCTCACAGACTATCCCCCTGACTAGGGTTCAGTGGGAGGAGGGGCTCCTAACTTTCATGATATATGAGTCCCGATATCACCCTTAAAGGACTTAGCGATAGATTTTTTTTTTAAAGTAAAATTGTTTTAATTCGAAACTGATAGAAACGCCTTGAGGTGATTGGGTGAGGAGAAAGGGTCCTTAGGAGACAGACTAGCTGAGGGGTCTCTGCAAGCAGTAGTTGAAAAAAATCAGGGAAGTTAAAAAAAAAACAAAACCCCCGTAAAAGGAATTCCATGTAGCTTGACTAAAACGGAAGAAGATACTCAATTAGTTTACTTTTTTGTTTTGAGCTAAGTAGGGTTATCATTTTTCCTATAATTTTCTTGAGGGAAAGAGAGTCGATGGAAAGATTTTTTCCAAAGAAAATTCCCTAAACCACGTTTAGGGCCGGAATGTTGAAAAAGACTGGTGAATGTTTTACTTTTTTCATACAATTCGGCCAGAGCAACCCTCATTTGTTCACCTTCCATTGTTTTTGGCCAAGATAAATGAGTCTCCAAAAGATTTTCCTCACAGAGTAGCCCCTGACTCGTGTTGAGGAGGAAAGACTTATGTGGCTTTCTACAAAGTCATCCTTTTCTGTATGGGGTAGTGAAAGATAAAGTAAAAGCAAAATGGGATGGACTCAGATTATCTGAGGAAAACAGATGTGGACACTGAGGATTTGGTAGGGGGAAGCAGGGGAGAAAGAGAACCAGGAGCCCTCCAGCAAGTCTATGGAAAACAGAAAAAGCAAATAGGTTAAAAAAAAAAGTACTCTCACTGAAAAGAATATGCCAGTACCAACTCTAGGGAAATTTTAGTGAGTTAGCCTTTGAGAACCTCTACTTTATTCTCCACAATCCTGTCAGAACACCAATTACTATTTTCTCACTCTTTTCTTTGGATCGGTAACTCTTTAAAATATGATTTTCTTCACAGAATACTGCCTGACTCAAGTTTAGTGACAAGAACTCCAAGCTTCTGAGGTCAGTGAACAGAAATCACCTTTAAATCGCCCTAGATAAGGTAAAAACCAAAATGGGATTGATTTCCACAACTGGGAGGAAACAGGTAAATGAAGTGTGGAAATGAGTTTCAGAGCCACAGTGACTTTGAGCATGTGTACTTAACGTTTCCTCAGAACAGGGAACATCTACCTTTTTCCTAAAAGGTGTGTTCCATCATTTATCACAATTCTGCCCAGTACAGATTATTGCGCACACTTTCTGGGGGAGAAATTCCAAGTACAGTAACATTTGCCTTCAGGATTTCTACTGAGAGGGGGGAAAATGAATGATAAGAGATAAATTGTCATAGTCTGAAAATTTCATGTGAAATAAAAAAATTCTTTTATTTCCCAAAGTTTCAGGAAAAGCTGTTATAGCTCTGAATTCCAAGAGAGATGAACTGAGCTTCTCATGCTTAGTGAAAAAAAGCTGTACTATTTCCTCTAAAAGCTGGTCTGACTTCTCAGTGATCCTGTCGCAGGGCCAGAGCACCTACTAGGAAATGGAGGAGAGCAGCACTGGAGACAACCAGACAATCACGAGTTGAGCCTGTCTTTGAGTTTGGCATAAGACAGACTATTCTGAGAAAATGGGAAATGGAGTTTGTGGTAATAGCAGTTATTTGGCTAAGGGAGGTATCTTAGCAAGGTTCTTGTGGGAGAACAGAGACCATGGTGGGGGGGGCGAGGGGGCGAAGATGGGGGATGGGGGCAGGGGACGAGGTTATAGCCCATACATTTTGAAATGAAATACTGAATTTTGCAGTTCTGAGAGTAGTATTTACTCATCATATTACACAGCTGGATTTGAATTTTAAGTTCAGTGAAGTGACTCGCCCACAGTCACACAGCTGCCCAGTGGCAGAGGCGGGATTCGAACCCAAGATCTCTGACTCCCAAGCTCTTTCCAGTCAGCCACGCTGCTTTCTGCTACTTGGGGCCGTGTGTGATGGGCGGAGGGGAGGGAGGGAGGGAGGAGGGAGGTCGGGGATCCTGGAGGGAGCGAGGAGAGGGGGGAGCAAAGCGCGGGCAAGGGCAGGCTCCGCCCCGTGGTTGCCAGCAGGCCCCGCCCCTCCGCTCTCTGAGGAGATAGATTCACTGCGGAGCCTGCGGGGCTGCGAGCGGGAGGCTCGGGCCTGGACGGGACCCCACACACAGGCTTTCCGAGAAGTCTGAGGGGAAAGAAACAGCAAGGCAGAAACGCCGTAAGAGAAAAAAAAGTCTCTAAAAAGACAAAAATGACTAGTGAGGGACTCTGAAGCCAGTAGGAATCTAGGGAAAACTTTCTGAGGTGGGCTTTCAAGACGACTTCCTTCTTTTCAACAAGCCCGCGAATTTGTTGCACAATTTTTTAAAAAAAACTTCCCTGGTTTTTTCAACTACCGCTTGCAGAGACCCCTCAGCTAGTCTGTCTCCTAAGACCCTTTCTCCTCACCAAATCAGTGCAAGGCGTTTCTATCGGTTTTGAATTTAAACCAATTTGACTTTTTAAAAAAAATATATCCCTAAGTCCCTTAAAGGTGATTTCGAACTCATATATCATGAAAGTTAGGAGTCCTTCCTTTCCACTGGACCCAGTCAGGGGATAGTCTGTGAAGAAAATCTTTTGGAGACTGATTTATCTTGACCAAAAGGAGCGCTAATTTTGTTCATTGCTCACTTTTCGGTCAGGATAAATCCATCTCCGAAAGATTTTCCTCACAGACTATCCCCTGACTAGGCTGCAGTGGTAAGCAGAGACTCCCAACTTTCATGATATATGAGTTCCCAAATCACCCTTAAGGGACTTAGCGATAGTTTTTTTAAAAATAAAATTGGTTTTAATTCAAAACTGATAGAGACGCCGTGAGGTGATTTGGTGAGGAGAAAGGGTCCTTAGGAGACGGACTGGCTGAGGGGTCTCTGCAGCAAGGGGTAGTTGAAAAAAACCAGGGAAGTTAAAAAAAAACCCCAAACCCCATAAAAGGAATACCCTGTAGCTTAACTAAAACGGAAGAAGATACTCAATTATTTTGCTCTTTGTTTTTAGCTAAGCAGGGTTATCATTTTTCCTATAGTTATCATGAGGAAAGGAGAGTCGACGGAAAGATTTTTTTCCACAGAAACTTCCCTAAACCACGTTTAGGGCCAGAATGTTGAAAAAGACCAGTGAAAGTTTTACTTTTTCCATACAATTCGGCTAGAGTGGCACTCATTTGTTCACCTTCCAGTCCTTTTGGTCAAGATAAATCCATTTCAAAGGATTTTCCTCACAGAATATCCCCCTGACTAGGCTTCCCCCTGACTAGGCTTCAGTGGGAAGGAGGGGCTCCTAACTTTCATGATAGATGAGTCCCGAAATCACCTTTAAGGGACTTAGCGATAGACTAAAAAAAAAAAAAAGTCAAATTGGTTTTAATTCAAAACCGATAGAAACGCCTTGCAGTGATTTGGTGAGGAGAAAGGGTCTTAGGAGACAGACTAGCTGAGGCGTCTCTGCAAGCAGTAGTTGAAAAATCCAGGGAAGTTAAAAAAAAAACCCATAAAAGTAAAAGCACGTAGCTTGACTAAAACGGAAGGAGATACTCAATTATTTTACTTTTTGTTTTTAGCTAAGCAGGATTATCATTTTTCCTATAATTTTCTTGATGGAAGGAGAGTCGATGGAAAGATTTTTTCCACAGAAAATTCCCTAAACCCCGTTTAGGGCCAGAATGTTGAAAAAGACAGGTGAATGTTTTACTTTTTCCATACATTTCAGCTACAGCAGCACTCATTTGTTCACCTTCCATTCTTTTTGGCCAAGTTAAATCAGTCTCCAAAAGATTTTCCTCACAGAGTATCCCCTGACTCGTGTTGAGGAGGAAAGAATTCTGTGGCTTGCTACAAAATCACCCTCTTCTGTATGGGGAAGTGAAAGGTAAAGTAAAAGCAAAATGGGATGGACTCAGATTACCTGAGGAAAACAGGTATGGACACTGAGGATTTGGTAGGGGAAAGCAGGGGAGAAAGAGAGCCAGGAGCCCTCCAGCAAGTCTATGGAAAACAGAAAAAGCAAATAGGCAAAAAAAAAGTACTCTTACAGAAAAAAATATGCCAGTACCAACTCTAGGGAAATTTTAGTGAGTTAGCCTTTGAGAACCTCTACTTTATTCTCCACAATCCTGTCAGAACAATTATTTTTTTCTCACTCATCTTTGGATCGGTCACTCTTTAAAAAATGATTTTCTACACAGGTTATTGCCTGACTCAAGTTTAGTGACAAGAAATCCAAGCTTCTGAGGTCAAGTGAATAAAAATCACCTTTAAATCGCCCTAGATAAGGTAAAAAACAAAATGGGATTAACTTCCAGAACTGGGAGAAAACAGGTAAATGAAGTGTGGAGATGAGTTTCAGAGCCGCAGTGACTTTGAGCATGTGTACTTAACTTTTCCTCAGAACACGGAACATCTACCTTTTCCCTAAAAGGTGTGTTCAGTCATTTATCACAATTCTGCCCAATACAGATTATTGCGCACACTTTCTGGGGGAGAAATTCCAAGTACAGTAACATTTGCCTTCAGGATTTCTACTGAGAGGGGAAAAAATGAATGATAAGAGATAAATTGTCATAGTCTGAAAATTTAATGTGAAATAAAAAATTCTTTTATTTCCCAAAGTTTCAGAAAAAGCTGTTATATCTCTGAATTCCAAGGGAGATGAACTGAGCCTCTCATGGTTAGTGCAAAAAAGCTGTACTATTTCCTATAAAAGCCTGGTCTGACTTTTCAATGATCCTGTTGCAGGGCCAGAGCACCTAGTAGGAAATGGAGGAGGGCAGCACTGGAGACGACCAGACAAGTAAGAGTTGACCCTGTCTTTGAGTTTGGCATAAGACAGACTATTCTGAGAAGATGGGAAATGGAGTTTGTGGTAATAGCAGTTATTTGGCTAAGGGAGGTATATTAGCAAGGTTCTTGTGGGAAAACAGAGACCTTGGGCGGGGGACGGGGACGAGGTTATAGCCCATAAATTTTGAAAGGAAATACTGAATTTTGCAGTACTGAGAATAGTATTTACTTATTATATTACCCAGCTGGATTTGAATTCTTTTTGAAGAGAAATAATCAGAGAAAAAGTTGAGTTCCATATAGAGAGGTTGGAGAGGGGAGGAGTGGGAAAATACTGGTCTAAGGCTCCATCTGAGACTGTTACCCCTTCCCTAACGCCACAGCACTTATGTAATAGCTTTAAATTATATATTATTAATTATATTAATTCCTACCTTCCCCTACAGGTCTCTAGACTGTAAGCTCATTATGAGCAGGTGACATCTCCACTAATTCTCTTGTATTGTACTCTTCCTAGGGCTTAGTACAGAGCTCAGTGCATTGTAAGTACTCAGTAAATATCACTGATTGCTTGACTGAGGGTCTCCCATCTGCCACTTCAGCACTTCTAGATTACCTATGCATTCAAACTCGGCCCCTCCCACCCCCTTAGAATTTACTGTCTCTAACTTTCTCCTTGCTGTAATTGATTTTTGTGCTTGCCTCCCACCACCCCCTTCCAGCTTAGTTCAGTGCTCTGCACACAGTAGGCACACAACTCCCATCATGCAGGTGAATAGATTTCAGTTTATCCACAATAAATTCTTCTGTAAACCACACTAGTGGGAGAGTTTTGTCTCATTTTTGGAAACAGACCTAAAATGATTTGGCAAAGGCACCTATTCATCAGAAATTCTTGTCTGTTTTAATAAACTTGTTCAGGCTTTAAGGGACGATCTTAAAAAGTCCTGTTTCAAGAAGATTTGGGTACTCCTTAAAGCCAAGCTGCAGTTTACATCGACAGGGTTTTCTGAATTGTTTCAGGATTTTAATTGCTAGGTGTTCAGCAATTTGTTCCTCAAAAGGGGAAGAAGGGAGCTGATTACTGCATGGGGTACAAGAAAGTCCAAATTAAAGACAACTGGGAACATATTTTACGTTAAAATACAAAACATAAAAGATTTTATGTTAAGAAAAGAGCAGAACTAGGACCCTGTCCTCTCCCGGTTCTCTTATCACTCTGCCCTCTCATTCTCATTCTCAGTCTCCTTCACGTGCTCCTCTTCTGCCTCCCACCTTACTGTGGGGGTCCCTCAAGGTTCAGTTCTGCGTCCCCTTCTATTCTTCGTCTACACCCACTCCCTTGGAGAACTCAGTCACTCCCATCACTTCAACTACCACCTCTATGCGGATGACACCCAAATCCACCTCTCCAATCCTGATCTCTCTCCCCCTCTGTAGTCTTGTATTTCAGTCTTGCCTTCAGTCTTGCCTTCAGTCTTGTAGTCTTGCCTTCAAGACATCTCTCTATCTGGATGTCATCACACCACCACCTCTACATCGAACAAAAACTCCTCACAATTGACTTTAAAGCACTCAATCACCTTATCCCCTCTGACCTCACCTCGCTGCTCTCCTTTTAGAACCCAGCCTTCACACTCTGCTCCTCAAATGCTAACCTTCTCACCATACCTCGTTCTCATCTATCTCACTGCCAAGCCCTCATGCACATCCTGCCTCTAGCCTGGCACTCCCTCCCTCCTCAAATCCTACAGACAGTTACTCTCCCCTCTTCGAAGGCTTACTGATGAGCCTGTGTCGCCCTGACTTGTTCCCTTTATTCATCCCCGCTCCCAGCCCCACAGCACTTAGGTACATATCTGTAATTTATTTATTTACATCAATGTCTGTCTCTCCTCTAGACTGAAAGCTCACTGTGGGCAGGGAATGGGTCTATTTATTGTTACACCATACTCTCCCAAGCGCTTAGTACAATGCCCTGCACATAGTAAGCACTCAATAAGAATGCATGCATGAATGAATGAATGATTTGCTTGTGCTTCTCTTCCAATCATCTTTCAAATGCCCCTTCTTCCCACTCCACTCTACCTAAGCCCTTCCCAATAAACCCTACAGGAAGGGGAATAAACAAACCCTTCCCAAACTGGTCTTTGCAGAAAGCAGGAATGGCAAATAAATTCTACACTGAGGTGCTGGGTTGTACTTCATGGGAACCACCTGGTATTTATCATCATCCTCTGGGGTATTTACTGAGAGCTTACTATGTACAATACAACAGAGCTGGTAGACACCTTCCTTGTGGGAAGCTTACTGTATGCAGTGGACTGTACTAAGCATTTGGGTGAGAGTACAATACAACAAAAATCAGAAGCTCATGGTAAAATTCACTGGTGGAGTTGCCCTAGAAAATACTTCCTTCTTGGTCAGATTCAAAGAGGGAATATTTGGTTCAAGTATTATCTGTCCTGAAAATGCTCTATATTTGTTGAAAAAGCAAAGCATATTTTTGTGCCAATCTAGAGCCCTTCTTCAAACCCACATTTTCCCATTGGGGTATATTTTCCCACTGAAATTGGGGGTCAGGAAGATTTTATTGTTTGATCAACTGTTGGAATTGTTTTGGGGGGAGATGAAATTGAAATTCTTCTCAGGGGAAACAAAAGGGGGGAAATCACTGGAAGTTTACCAGTAACCCCTTGGCGTCCTCAGGTCCCTGTGGAAATATGCTGAAGGCATTCAATGTAGACAAAGCTAGCCCCTCAGGAGAAGAGAGAACTAAGGGGGCTTTGGGAGACTTGTGGGGCCCAGCACTTATGGAGAGGAGATGAGGAGCTGATTGCCTGAGGGCCAGGGGAGGAGGGGGCCTGCACGGGAAGGGGAAAGCATCTCAAATTATTTCTGGGGTTGGAGGAAATTCTAAGCCTTGGATCTTCGAGTCAAGTGTGAAAATTCTCCTTTAAGTGTTTGTGATCTCAGAAGCATGTCTCACAAAATTCATATCTTGAGAAATAATGAAACTGTATTAATGTTTTCCACATTGAATTCTATTCAGGGATACATAATTATCAAAAAGTAAAGAAAATGAAACTTTTACTAAGGGGATGAGTGGGAAATTTTGAAAAATAGGTAAAAATGAACTTTTCCAAGGGAAATTAATTTTAAGAATCCTTAAAACACCAAATAAAATTTCTTATTATTGCTGTTATCTTCCAAGTGATCCTGTGCTGGGATAGTCAAGGCCCCATCAGGCTCTGGAAGCCCAAGTGCACTGAACAGTTAATAGATTTATTCCCAGGATGCCTGCCATATCCTTGGACACAGGAAGTTCCAAGGGGTTATCCAGATCCAGACCTGCGCTCCAATAACAACAGTACAGCCCGTGGGGAGGGTGAGGAGGGTCAGGTGGCTAGATGCTGAAAACACCCAAGGTAAGAAAGAAGGGGTCAAGAGTTCTGGGGGAAGATGACATAAGGGATAATGGGATATAATTTCTCTAAGGGGAGGGAAAATAGGGGCAATGATCAGATTTGCAAATCAGTAAAACTGGGGAAACCAAACCCCAATGGAATAAGCTTAAAATTACTAATTAAAGCACCGTTAACGTAGACCCTCACATAGTACTCATTTCCATTGAACACAGGTAGGTCGAAATTTTTGAGGGTAAGAAAGATTCTCTCTAGCCCATGTATGTAACTATTGAAACTCTACATTTCTATTTAAGAACATCGGGGGTTTTTGACATTGCAGGATTAGTCTTTGGTCTTGAATGTCTAGAGATTTAGTCCACAGGTGGAGATTGGCACTCTGGGCTCGAGCAGGGAGCACCAAGCTCCATCACGGAGCAGCAGTAAGTGGTCACCCCGGGGCAAGTCAGAGAAGGTCTCTGGCAGAAACTGAACAGAGGTATGAGGGGGTGGGAAAGAAAACTGTCATGAATAGTTATCCTTGTGATGGACTTTGGGTAACGTGGCAAGAGACGGTGTCGTTGCTCTCACACCTGAGGGGGCTTTTTCACGTCAAAGTTTGCAAAAAAAAATCTGTTTCCTCCAGCAGGAAAGTACCATCAGCCTTCCCAGAAGAATGAGGTGAAGTTCCTGGCAGAGCAAAAGTGGAATCCCGGCTAGCGAAGGAGTCCCTGCTGGCCCGGCAGCTGTCCCTGCAGCTCCATATTGCAAGGGAGAAGCAGGGACAGTATGGTGAGGAGGGAGCAGGGAAACTGGGTGCGAGAAATTTGAGCACAAGTTCTGAACCCACTGCAGCACTGTCCCCCCACCCCCCCACCCTTTACTGGGAGTAGCATTACAAGGGGACAGTAGCAAGGGAGGAGAGGATTTTGGGAGGGCTCCTGGCTCGTCCCTCCTTTCCTTCACTTTACCCTCCCCTCTTTGCCTCACCTCTCACTCTCCCTCTTTGTTCCATCCCCTTTCTTCTCTCTTTTCCCCCACCTCCTCTGCCAAAAAAATCTCATATGCAAACAGCTCCCCCCCCATTCTTGGACCACAGTGCACATTGAGGGGGTCTGGCTTCCTCTGGAATTCACCAGCCTGCTGACTGCTATCCCAGGACAGGTTTCAGCACCCCAGCTGAGACCATCTCTGGCCAGGGAAGAAAACAGTAAGAGAAATCCTGCTTCAAGGAAGAATTGGATAAGGTACCTACAGTCCCGCGCGGGAAGAAGGAAAACACGCATTAATGAGGGAAGGAGGGACAATGAGAGGGACTAAATTACTTCTTGAGTGGCTTTAAAAAAGTGATTTGTTGGGAAAATGAGGTTGTTACAGGCAGAGGAAGAACGCATCCTTGGCTACTGAAGAAGTTGTGAGATGGCTTCCGCATCAATGGCCTGGCAGCTGTCCCTGCAGCCCCATATTGCAGGGGGGAAGCAGGGGCAGCAGGGTGAGATGGAGCAGGGAAACTGGTTGTGAGGAGGTAGGACGGAGGGTGTGAAACCCCAGCAGCATTGCCATTAGGTGCCCCTTGATCCTCGGTGGGAGCACCATTGGAAGGGGGGACAGTGGCAGTGCTGGGGGCGGGGGGCGGGGGAGAGGGGCGCTGGGTAGGTTTCTTCTTTCCTGCTCCCTCCTTTTTTGGCCTCCTCTCTTTCCCTCGCCCTCCTCTTCCTTTTCCGCACCTTAGTCCAACATCTCCTTGACATTCCTGGACCATAGTCCCCTGGGCTAACCAGGTTGTCCAGCTTCCCCTGGAATTTACCTGCCACCAGTCATCCTGGGAAATACCTCGTTCACCATTCCTTTGCACCCCAACTGAGACAATAGCAGGCCAGTGGACAAAATGGTAAGAGAAAACTTCTTTCTAGGAAGATTTGTGTGCAAAAGGTAAGGATTCAGGGCAGGAGGGAAGATACACACGTGTAAGGGAAGGAAGGAGGGAGGGTTGATTTCAGTTTAGTTTAATTTGTCTATGAAAAGGAGGGGGGAACTAAATTTGGGGGTCATATAACTTTAGTTTTAGACCAACCTCTGGGTCATTTGTTGGAGAAATGACTTGAAGTTACAGGTGGTGCAAGAGAGCATCCTTGGCCAGTGAAGGAGTCCTGTGAGAGTGTCTGCGTCGTTGGCCTGGCTGCCGTCCCTGCACCTCCATATTGCGGGGGGGAAGCAGGGATGGAGTGGTGAGATGGATCCGGGGAGATTGGGGGCGAGGAGGTTGAAATTTAGATTTTTAACCCCTGGTAGCACTGCCACTAGATGCCTCCTAGTCCTCAGTGAGAGCACCACTGCAGAGGGGAGCAGTGGCAGTGGAGGGAGGGAGGGAAGGAAGGGAGGAGGGGATTACTGGGAAGCTTCTGTTCTCCCCTTTGTTCTTCTTTCAGCTAACCCTCCTTTGGTTGCCTCACCTCTCTAACTCTTCCTGTCTTTATCCATCCCTTTCCCTTTCCCTCTCCCTCCCCACCACCTCCACAACAATGCTCTCATTCACACAGCACCCCAACTTCTAGACCATGACCCTCAGACCTCCCCATATGATCCAGCTTCCCCTGGAATTCACCAGCCTGCCGAGAGCCATCTCAAAGTCATTCCTTGGCACCACAACCCGTGATCTCCCCCGGCCAACAGAATACGACAAGAGAAACCCTGTTGCAAGGAAAAAATGGTTGTAAGAGGAACAACTTGGGAAGAGAGAAGACACATGCTTTTGAAGGTAGGAGAGAGGGCCTAGAGTATAACTAGAGTGTAACAGATAGTCAATTTATCCTATAATCTTATTGACATTGAGGGGAATCAGGGTAGAGAGAGCAATGCCCACAGGAGGAAGGAGAGCTGAAGGGAAATCCAGAAGACCTGTGGACACCAAGACATATGGAGAGGAGAAAAAAAAAGTATCTCAAATTGTTCCTGGTGTGGGAGGAAATTCTAATATTATTCTGCCCAACTGAACGTTTAAAAAAGCCTCGTCCCTAGCAATTAGCATATTTTACCTCCAATATCTTTCTCCCAAGCTTACTAATCTATGACATCGGAGAAATAAATGAATCACCATTTTCCTCACAGAATATTTGCCCAATCCATTTTCAGTAGAAAAAAGGCCAATTAGCATTGTTTTGGGACCTTAAAGTTTTAGTCACAGAAAGAAAGGAGATGAAATCAGCCCAAATATAATGGCCAATAATTTAATAGAGTAGAGACAGAATGAAGTTTACCATCAGTAAATCAGTAAATAGGAAATTTAAATCAGGTCAAAAGGTGCTTTAACGTCAATTTTCATAGGAAATTTACTTTCCATCATAGTAAACAACCAAAAGAGTTTCATATTTCACATCGCTGTAATTTTCACGCGGTCTATCCCCTGACTAGTGGTTTGGGTAACTGTTGTGAGGATTTTCATAAAGGAGAGAGAGAGAAAAGGAAATTCTACCCAGTGGAAACCCTGAAGCAATGCTAAGAGGGAATGGGTTTGGAGAAGGGCTCCCCACCTGCTCTAATCTAGGAAAGTGAAGGTGTGGCTTTACTCTCAAACCCAGTTTGGTTCTTTTCAGAAACTGGACCTGCCCGCATCACCTGCCAGAGTCAAGAGAAGAGGAGATGTCAGCCAGGGTTGGGCGAGGAGGGCCAAGTGGAGAGAAGCCAGTTGCACCCAAGGTAAGAGAGGCTGGGAACAGGTGGTGGGGAAGGTGACATGAGGGATAGCTGGATTCACTTCCTCTAAGGGAGAGAGAATTGGGGGGTACTGAAGTTTCATTTGTCTTGCATTCCATAGTATTTACTGAGCACCTGAGTTATTTAGCCCACTGTACGAAGTGCTGGAGAGAGTACAATACACCAATGAAGAAGCCGTGTTTTGGGTCTGCAGCTGTCCCTGCAGCCCCATATTGCAGGGGGGAAGCAGGGGCAGTCTGGTGAGGGGGAACAGGGAAACTGGGTGTGAGGAGGTAGGACTGAAGGTCTGAAGCCCCCAGGAACACTGGCATTGGGTCACCCTGATTGTCAATGGGAGTCCAGTTGCAGGGGGACTGTGGCATGGTGGGGAGGGAGGGAAGGGAAAAGAGGATTATGCTGGGTGGGGGGGGCCGGGGGTTCCCCTTCTTTCCTCTTTATCTCATCTGTCTTCCACACCATCCTGCTTCTCTGGGCCCTTCTTGCTGTCTCCCTTAAAAGATTACTTCCTAGACAAACTGGAGAAGACCCTGATATACTGAGACCAGATAAGGAGTTGACTGCCTGTAGGAAAAAAAAAAGTAAGCATCTCGATTTGGTCCTGGGGATGGAGGGCATTCTAATATTATTCTCTCAACATCTACCTTTGAAATCCTTGTTCCTAGCAATTAAGCGTACTGTACCTCGGAAATCTCTCTCTCAAGCTCACTACCGAACACACCACAGAAATGTACTGGTACTTGCCCTCACAGAATATTTACCCAATTCATTTTCAGGGGAAAAAACCTGAGTTAGTATGTTTTCCTACTGTAAAACTTTGAGTCAGGGCTAGAAAGAAAGCGTTGTCAGCCTGAAGGTAAGAGAATAATTTAAAGGAGTACAGACTGAGGTTTAATAGAAAATCAGTAAATAGGGAATTTAAATTAGGTCACAATGAATTTTTGTGTTACCTTAAACACCAGATAGAGTTCTGCAGTGTAAACCGCTGTGATTTTCTGGAGTTTTCTCCCCTGACTACTGGTTTGGATAACTGTTGTGAGGATTATGTTCTCTAAACATAAGAGAGAGAAAAGAAAATTCTACCCAATGACAATCCTGTAATAATGCTGATATGGAAAGGTAGGCTCTCCACCTGCTCTGACCTAGGAAAGTGATGGTGTGGCTTTGTTCTCAAACCCATTTTGGTTCCTTTCAGAAACTGGACCTGCCCACATTGCCTGCAGGCTACAAGGAAAATGGAGATGTCAGCCAGGGGTGGGTGAGGAGGGCCAGGCGGAGAGATCCAAGTTGCTCCCCCAGTAAGAGATGGTGGAAAAGTTTGTGGGGAAGGTGACATGAGGGATAGCTGGATTCACTTCCTCTACGGGAAGGATAATTGGGGGATACTGAGGTTTGACTTTTCTTCCATTCCACAGTATTTAGTGAGTACCTGTGTTGTTTAGTGCAATTTACTAAGTGCTGGAGAGAGTACAATACCAATGAAGTACAGTGAAGAAGCCGTATTATCCTGTCTGCGTCGCCGGCCGGGCAGCTGTCCCTGCAGCCCCATATTGCAGGGGGGATGCGGGGGCAGCCCGGTGAGGCGGGGCAGGGAAACTGGGTGTGAGGAGGTGGGGCTGGAGGTCTGAACAACTAAGCCGCACTGCCACTAGGTGCCCCCTGATTCTGAATGGGAGCACCATTGCAGGGGGGACAGTGGCAGTGCCGCGAGGGAGGGCAAAGGAGCATTATTTGTTTCTCCTGGGTCTCCTCACCTCTCTATTTTCCCTTCCCCTATTCGCCTTCCTTTTTTTCGATCCTCGACCACAGCCTCCCTACCATCCTGCTCTGGAATTCATCGCCTGCCTGCTGACAGCCAGCCCGGGACAAGCCTGCTTCATCATTCCTCGGCACCTCAGCCGAGACAACTCCAGCCTCTCATCCAGGGTGTTCCCTGGGCCTCCAGTTGTCACCTTCTTTCCTCTTTATCTCGCCTCTCTTCCATGCCATCTTTCTTCTCTAGGCCCTTCCTGCTGTCTCCCCAAAACGAGAACTTCTTAGACAAACTGGAGAAGACCCGGACATCCTGAGACCAGACAAGGAGCTGACTGCCTGTAGAAAAAATAAGTATCTCTAATGGGGTCTGGGAATGGAGGACATGCTAACATTATTCTATCAAAATCTTCCTCTGAAATCCTTGTTCCTAGCAATGAAGTATACCTTACCTCAGAAACCTCTCTATCAAACTTACTATCTAACACACCAGAGAAATGTACTGGTACCTTCCCTCACAGAATATTTGCCCAATCCATTTTCAGTGGAAAAAACTGAAGTTAGTGTCTTTTCATACTGTAAAATTTTTAGTCAGGGCTAGACAGAAGGTGTTGTCAGTCTGAAGACAATAAATAGAATAATGTAATAGAATAGGGAATGAGGTTTCCTAGAAAATAATAAATAGGGTATTTAAATTAGGTCAAAAGGAATTGCAGTGTAAATTTCCAAGGGAAATTTACCTGAAACACCAAATAGAGTACTGCATTGTAAACAGCTGTGATTTTCAGGAGTTCTCTCCCCTGACTACTGGTTTGGGTAAGTGTTGTGAGGATTTTGCTAAACATGAGAGAGAAAAGAAAATTCTACCCCAAAACAATCCTGTAATGACGCTAATAAGGAAAGGATTTGGAGTAGGTTCCCCATCTCCTCTTGTCGAGGAAAGTGAAGGTGTGGCTTTGCTCTCAAACCCAGTTTGGTTCTTTTCAGAAACTGCAACTCCCCACATGGCCTGAAGACTTCAAGGAAGAATGGAGATGTCAGCCGGGGGTGGGTGAGGAGGGCCAGGCAGAGAGATGCCAGCTGCACCCCAGGTAAGAGAAGAGGAGAGAAGTAGTAGAGAAGGTGACATGAGGGATAGTTCCTCCCCTTGGGAAAGAAAGTTGAGGGAAGGCTCAATTCAGTAGTACTTATTGAGCACCCATGTTTGTGTAGCACACTGTACTAAGCAGTAGGGAGAGCACAATGGAATTGAGCGGTATGTTTCCTGCCCTCGAGGAGCTGTGTGAACAATTAAAATGATGGCTCTGGGAAAGATTCTGAAACGGAACTGTGAAGGGCATGGAATGGGGATTTTTTTTTAAATTTTTCATTTGATACTGAAATACCTGTCACCTATCTGAGGTCTATGGAAGTTAAGTTTAGTCAAACCACTGTTGTAGAGGTTTTCTGCAAAATGACGTTCTAGAACAGAAGTCTTGATTGGAGGCAAAGTGGGCTATTTATGCCTGCATCTTCCCCCTAAGATGCCACCTGCCAAAATGCCAAAATGCATCAGGCCGTCCACACCCCTTCAGGATTGCGATACCCTACCTGAACATTCATCGGGTAAAATGGACCAAGAATGCCAGGCTACGTCTGGATCGGCATGGTCTGGAGATAATGATGAAAGCCTTTTCTTTTCCCAGCAAAGGACTGGAACCAAAATGAAAAGAATTCAACTGGCTCAGACCTTCATTGGAAAGAAAACTGGAAAAATGAAGAGAGTCAAGAAGAAAATGATCATGTGGAGCAAGTTGAGGAAACCGGCAAGAGATGGATAAAGGGAAACTCTTTCAGGGTCCACACAATTTCCCAGAAGCTTGTAAGAATTACACCCCTGATCTTTATGACTAGCAACCAGGAGAAACATAAAATTCAAATCTGAGGTAAAAAGGAGACATTTCCTAAAATTTGCACCACAGCCAATTGTGGAACCCTTCACAAGCTTTTGAGACTTGGGACAGGAGAGAACAAACTTACCCTCAAATTTCATTTCAGATTAACTACACAGTGCTGCAACGATATTTAAAGTGTACGAAATGGAGATATTTGCTTTGTGCAGTATCTCTTTCTTAAATCTCTCCTAGGTCTTTATGGCCAAACCCCTTGAGAAAGCTCAGGGAATGTTGGAGGGGAATAGGAGACACTTGCTTCATGCAGTGTCCACTTCCTAATTCTCTCTTGGGTCTTTAAGGCCAAACTCCTTGAGAGAGCAAAGAGAACATCTGGGGCGAAAAAAGGAGAGGTCTGCTTCATGCATTATCTCTCCTGAGTCTTTAAGACCTGACTCCATGAGCCATCAGAGGGAAAATCTGTGTGGGGAAAAAGAGAAGTTTGCTTCCTGCAATATGCATTTCCTAATTGTCCCCGGGGTCTTTAAGGCCTACGTCCTTGAGCAAACTGAAAGAATACTGGGGGATGAAAAGTAGAGATTTGCTTCATGCATTATCTCCTTCTTAATTCTCCCCTGGGTCTTTAAGGCCAAACCCTCACAGAGAGCCCACAGAGAATGTTTGCAAATGAAAAGCAGTGACTTGCTTCATGCAATATCTCCTTGTCACTTTCCCCCGGGTCTATAAGTCCTATCTTCTTTACCAAAATGAGAGAATGTTTGAAGATTAAGTGGAAGAGATTGGCTTCACGCAATATCTCCTTATTAATTTTCCCTTTGGTCTTTAAGACCCAACTCCTTGAGAGAGCAGGGAGAATGTCTGAGGGGAAAAAGGAGAGATGTGCTTCATGCACTGTCTCCCATTCAAATGTCATTAGGTCTTCACGACCTAATGCCTCAAATGAGCAGAGAGGATATTATACGTGGAAAAGGAGATACTTGCTTAATGCAATATGTACTTAATTTTCTCTTGGGTCTTTAAGGCCCAACTCCTTCAGAGAGCCGAGAGAATGTTTGGGTTGAAAAAGGAGAGATTTGCTTCATACAGTATGTCCCATTGGTCCTCACGATACAATGCTTCAAGTGAGGAGAGAGACAATTTTCAGTGGAAAAGGAGAGCTTTGCTTCATGCAATCTCTCCCCTTCATTCTCTCCTGGGTCTTTATGACCCTTTGTCTCAAGTGAAAAGGGAAGATGATTGAAGAGGTAAAGGAGAGATATTTTTAAGCCATATCTTCTTCATAATTGCCTCCTGGGTCTCTAAGGCCTAACTCCTTCGGAGCAAATGTTTGAAGATGAAAAGTTGAAACTTGCTTCGTGCAATATCTCCCCTTAATTGTCTCTTGGGTCTTTAAGACCCAACTCTTTGACTAAGCAGAGAGTATGTCTGAAGATTTGCCTCATTCAGTATCTCCTTCTTAATTCCCTCTTGGGCCTATAAGGCCTAACTCCTTGAGAGAGTTGAGAGGATGAGGAGACGAAGGAAGGATTTGCTTCATGCAATATCTTTCCTTTGCAACTCTCTCCTAGGTCTTTAAGGCCAAAATCCCTGAGAGAGCTGACTGAATGTTTGAAAGTGAAAAGGAGAAAGCTGCTAGATGCAATATCATCTCCTTCATTCTCTCTTGGGTCTTTAAGGCCTAACTCCTTGAGAGAGCTGAGAGGATGAGGAGAAGAAGGAAGGATCTGCTTCATGCAATATCTTTCCTTCGTAATTCTCTCCCGGGTCTTTAAGGCCAAAATCCCTGAGAGAGCTGACTGAATGTTTGAAAATGAAAAGGAGAAACCTGCTACATGCAATATCATCTCTTTCATTCTCTCTTGGGTCTTCAAGGCCTAACTCCTCGAGAGAGCTGAGAGGATGAGGGGAAGAAGGAAGGATTTGCTTCATGCAACATCTTTCCTTTGTAATTCTCTCCTGGGTCTTGAAGGCCAAAATCCCTGAGAGAGCTGACTGAATGTTTGAAAATGAAAAGGAGAAACCTGCTACATGCAGTGTCATCTCCTTCATTCTCTCTTGGGTCTTTAAGGCCTAACTCCTTGAGAGAGCTGAGAGGATGAGGGGAGGAAGGAAGGATTTGCTTCATGCAATATCTTTCCTTCGTAATTCTCTTCTGGGTCTTTAAGGCCAAAATCCCTGAGAGAGCTGACTGAATGTTTGAAAATGAAAAGGAGAAACCTGCTACATGCAGTGTCATCTCCTTCATTCTCTCTTGGGTCTTTAAGGCCTAACTCCTTGAGAGAGCTGAGAGGATGAGGGGAGGAAGGAAGGATTTGCTTCATGCAATATCTTTCCTTCGTAATTCTCTTCTGGGTCTTTAAGGCCAAAATCCCTGAGAGAGCTGACTGAATCTTTGAAAATGAAAAGGAGAAACCCACTACATGCAATGTCATCTCCTTAATTCTCTCTTGGGTCTTTAAGGCCTAACTCCTTGAGAGAGCTGACTGAATGTTTGAAAATAAAATGGAGGTACCTGCTTCATGCAATATCTCCTCCCAAATAAACTCTTGGGTCTTTAAGGCCTAACCCATTGAGCAAACAGAAAGAATATTTGAGGCTGAAAAGCAGAGATTTGCTTTACGCAATATCTTCTTCCTATTTCTCTCTTGGGTCTTAAAGGCCCAACTTCTTGAGAGAGCAAGGAGAAAGTTTGAGGTGAATAAGGAGAGCTTTGGCTCATGCAATATCTCTCTTTCCTGATTATCTCCTGGGTCATTAAGGCCAAATTCCTTGAGAGAGTAGAATGAATGTTTGAAAATGTAAAGGGGAAACATGCTTCATGCAATTTCTCCTCTTTAATTCTCTCTTGGGTCTTTAAGGCCAAACTCCCTGAGAGAGCAGAGAAAATGATTGAAGAGGTAAAGGAGAAATTTGCTTCATATTCTAAGTATTTCATAATTGCCTTGTGGGTCTTTAAGGCCTAATACCTTGAGAGAACACATAAAAAATAGGTGAGGTGGAAAAGGAGAAATTTGCTTCATGCAAAGTCTCTCCTTCATAGTTCTCTCCTGGGTTGTCAAGGCCTGGCTACTTGAGCCAGTTTGAGATACAGCAAACAAAAGTCTCCATGCTAATTCCCCTAATAAGCTCTGAAAGAGTTTTCACCTTTATCCTCTCACACCACTAACTGCGTGGGACAAACTTCATCGAGGCCCAAGACCTCTGGGCCAGCAAAACAGGTATGCGAAGAGAGGTATGCCTAGAGGTCAGGAAGTGGGAAATGTTTGAAATTTTAGCCTAGTTATTGGTTTCAGTGTGTCTTTCCCTCTCTCGACTGTAAGCTGCTTTTGGCCAGAGAGGATGTCTCCCAACTCTACTGTATTTTCCCAAACGTATAGTAGAGTGCCCTGCCCAGAGTAAGCACTCAATAAATACCAATGATAGATTCAATGAAGCACTGCACATCCCAGCTGTGTCCAGAGGGCACAATGACGTTTGGACCACTAACATTATGAGAAAGGTTTTATTATAACTCACAAAAACCTTATGTGCTCTAAGGCTTTGCTCAGTATAATCCAGACCTGCACAAAAAGAGAAGTTAGCCCAATAAATTCTGGACAATACCTTTCACCTCTGATCCCCAATGAAAACAGAGAGAAAGATGGTCTTTTTCCAGTATTCTAACATTGTTGTGGGGGTTTCTGTGGCTTGGGCTGCCTCTCTGTCACAGCTAGGAAATAGGCGAAGCCCTGATAGAGGTAGGCTCTTGCCTCTCAGCTTGCTGAAGAGCCCAGTGGAGTTGGTTTTTAGCGAAGACAAAATCTGTAGTTCAGTTTGGGTACACTGGTGCAGTTGACTTTTCCCTCAGACTCTCCTAGATTTCGTGGGCCAGTAGACTTGGGGCCCCCTCTGCTGCCAGCTTGTCCCTTAAAGACTGTCCTTCCTGTTCTGCAGACAGTTCAGGTCTGATTTCTCAGCAGCTCAAGGAGAAAGAAGCGGGTAGGTCAGACTCTCCAAAATGTATGTTGAGCACACACCGGACCATTGTTTCTGGGAGACGATACTTGGTTATAGATGCCGTGAAACAGAAACAACTTGGAAAAAGTCATTGCAATTCTGTCAGGTCTATTATATTTCTCTCTTCTCTCCAATTGTACTTTACAGGGAAGGACTGGGCCCATGACCAGGATCCAGCTCCTCCAGTCAGGGCAATAAACGTTCACTAAGTTTCTGTAAAGGACAGAAAGTCAGGAAAAATTGTGGGCTGATTGTAAAACTGATGATTCTAAAAGTTAGTTCCGTGTGTACACACACGATAGAGAATTTTTCAATCTGTCCTATCCCTCTGCAGCACCAGCCGCGGTGTGGAAAGACTCTACGTGTTCATCAGCGGCAGACGAAGAAAGGACGCATGGAGATCAGGCAACTGTCCGCGTTCACAGTCACCACCTCCGGTCTTTATGGCCCAAACTGTGGGAGGGGGGAAAAGAGGGATTTACTTCAAGTAAAAGCCTAGTGTAATCCCCTGGAGACTCCTAGAAAGCTCTCCACCCGAGTTCTTCAAGGCCCAGGTGCTGGAGGGAGAGAGCAGGGTCAATCCTGCTTGCCCTTCTTTGTAGCTGGGAAGGAGAGAGAAGAGAAAATTTATCGAAGTTTAGGGGACTGCAACATTCTATAGCAACATAGCAATGTCAGCTCACTATTTAAATGGCTCACGCACAGCCCTGAGGTAAATCTTTTCTCTTCTTTCCTAATCAGCTTTAACCATAACAAACTGAACTTTTCTTCCCCCATCAATGTTCAATGGAAGAACACTTTCATCTCATTCAGTTACAATCAAGCTCAACCACCTGCATTCATTCAATCCACAGTCTTCCAAAAAGCAATAAAATAGTTCAAATAAATAAATAAACAAATAAATAAATAAATAGATAAATAAATAAACAAATAAATAAATAAGCAAACAAATAAAAAATAAATAAACGAATAAATAAAATAAACAAATAAATAGATAGAATGTAAAAACAAAAACCTAGGAAACCCAAAACTCAATGAAATAGTTTAAAATTAAAATTAATCATTAAAAATCAACATATAAAGAAAGGCTTCATTGACATATAATCATCACATATAATTCTCCTTTCCATTGAATAGAGATATGTGGAAATAATTTGGTAGAAATTCTAGATTTTGCATTTGGAAGAAAAAAGAAGGGAAAATTTATCTCTGTTTTTTGGAGCCATCATTAGCTTAATGGCTTTGAGTGAGCAAGATGAATATGACCCAACAGTCCTAACTATTTATTCCCCTGGGAAAGGCAGCAGCCTAATGTCATCACAAACAGAGCTCTGCATTGGCTTTATTTGAAAACCCTTGTTTTTTCTTGAGAAAACCATGACTTCTCTTTCTTTTACAATGCACATGTAGTATTGTGTCCTAACAGCCCTGAATGTCTAGAGATTTGGGCCACGGCACAGGAAGAATTAATCACCTTGGGCTCGGTCTTCCCCACCCGGAGCAGCGAGCACCAGGCCCCCGATGCAGAGCAGCGGTAAGCGGTCTCCCCCGGAGACGGCAGAGCAGGCCACCGGCAACACCTGAACAGAGGTACGAGGGAGGGGGCGAGAAGATGGGCCTGAGTGGCGCGCTCTTGCCGTATCCCTGGGATGGACCTGGGGACAGGGGAGAGTCAACTGGTTACGGTCACACCTGCTGAGCCTTGTCCATTTCAGAATTTGTGGGGAGGATATCTGTTCCCTCTGGCAGGAGAGTATCATCAGCCTTTCCGTATCCAGGAAGAATGAGATGAAGTTACAGGAGGAACGAGAGAGCGTCCCCGGCTCGTGAAGGACGAGGCGTGTGATTGGGTCTGCGTCGCCGGCCTGGCAGCTGTCCCTGCAGCCCCATATTGCAGGGGGGGATGCGGGGGCAGCCCGGTGAGGCGGAGCAGGGAAACTGGGTGCGAGGAGGTGGGGCTGGAGGCCTGAACAACTAAGCCGCACTGCCACTAGGTGCCCCCTGATTCTCAATGGGAGCACCATTGCAGGGGGGACAGTGGCAGTGCCGGGAGGGAGGGCAAAGGAGTATTACTGATTTCTCCTGGGTCTCCCCTCCTCCCTGTTCTCCCCTTCTCCTCTTTACCTCCCCTTTTTTTCCATTCTAGACCACAGCCCCCCTACTGTCCTGCTCTGGAATTCATCACTGGCCTGCCCCCTACCATCCTGCCCTGGAATTCATCGCCTGCCTGCCCCCTACCATCCTGCCCTGGAATTTCTCGCCTGCCTGCCGACAGCCACCCCAGGACACGCCTGCTTCATCATTCCTGGGCCCCTCAGCCAAGACAACTCCAGCCCCTCTCCCGGGGTGTCCCCTGGGGCCTAACCTTCCCCAGGGCCCCTTCTCCCTCCTCCTCTCTCCCCAACCCCCCACCATCCCCCCCCCCCCATCAAGGACACACACACATTTCCAGGAATCATTCATAAAAATGTATTAACTTCAGTCTCTAGCCTGTGGACCTTCCCCTGTTTGTGGATGGGGTCTTTGAGAGCACTGTGGGTAAGTTGAGACAGTTGGGTTGGTCTAAAGTGGCAGCAACATGGTTTGGAGAGAGAGGAATTAATCTGGGACTTTTCTGTTGGGGGAAGAATAAAGAAGGGGAAATTGATCTCTGGTTTTTTGGGCCATCGTTAGCCTAATGGCTCTGAGTGAGCAAGATATATGTGATCCAACAGTTCTAA
>NC_041734.1:24464004-24519147 GCF_004115215.2 Ornithorhynchus anatinus
GCCTGAGAGGCGGGTAGGATGGTCGTAGCATCCATCGGTGATAGGGAAGTCTGGGAGAAGGACGGGCTTGGGAGGGAAGATGAGGAGCTCAGTCTTGCTCATGTTGAGTTTTAGGTGGCAGGCAGACATCCAGTGGAGGACATCCTGGAGGCAGGAGGAGATGCGAGCCTGAAGGGAGGGGGAGAGGACAGGGCAGAGATGTAGATCTGCATGTCTTCCGCGTAGAGATGGTAGTCAAAGCCGTGAGAGCGAATGAGTTCACCAAGGGAGTGAGTGTAAATGGAGAACAGAAGAGGGCCAAGAAGTGACCCTTGAGGAACTCCAACAGTTAAAGGATGGGAGGGGGAGGAGGCACCTGCGAAGGAGACTGAGAATGACGGCCAGAGAGATAAGAGGAGAACCAGGAGAAGACGGAGTCTGTGAAGCCCCAGGTGAGACTAAGGTGTGGAGGAGGAGGGGATGGTCGACAGTGTCAAAGGCCACTGAGCGAGGATCAAGGAGGATTAGAATAGCAGTAGGAGCCATGGATTTGGCAAGAAGGAGGATCATGGGTGAACCTAGAGAGAGCAGTCTGGGTAGGAGTGGAGGGGTACGGAAGCCAGATTGGAGGGGGTCCAGAAGAGAATGGGAGTTAAGGAATTCTAAGCAGCGAGTGTAGATGACTGATTCTAGGAATTTTGGAAAGGAAGGGTAGTAGGGAGAATAGGGTGATAACTGGAAGGGGAAGTGGGATCGGGAGCGGGTTTTTTTAGGATGGGGGAGACGTGGGCATGTTTGAAGGCAGAGGGGAAGGAGCCATTGGAGATTGAGTGGTTAAAAATAGAAGTTAAGGAAGGGAGGAGGGCAGGGGCGATGGTTTTTATAAGGGGAGCGGGAATGGGGTCCGAGGCGCAGGTGGAGGGGGTGGCACTTGCGAGGAGGGAGGAGATCTCTTCTGAGGATACTGCAGGGAAGGATAGGAAAGTAGGGAAGAGGGTTGGTGGGGGG
This sequence comes from Ornithorhynchus anatinus, assembly GCF_004115215.2. Taxonomy (NCBI): domain Eukaryota; kingdom Metazoa; phylum Chordata; class Mammalia; order Monotremata; family Ornithorhynchidae; genus Ornithorhynchus; species Ornithorhynchus anatinus. Next base: position 24,464,992 of record NC_041734.1, read on the forward strand.
AGGGGAGAGGGGGAGTGGTGACTTTGGGGAGCTCAGACCCTGATTGTGTTGATTTTTGTGATGAAGTAGGTGGCCAGACCATTGGGGGTGAGAGATGGGGGAGGGGGAGGAACAGGGGGCCTTTTCCTCTAGCCTAACCTTTTCCAATGACCTATCCTTTTCCCATGGCCAAACATTTCCCCTTAGCCTAATCTTTCCCCTGGCCCTTGATTTTTCCTGGCCTAACCTTTTCTCAAGGCCTAACTTTTTTCCCCCTGACCTAACCTTTTTCCCCTAGCCTAACCTTTTCCCCTAGTCTCAATCTTGTTGATGACCTAAGCTTTTCCCTGGCCTAACCTTTTCTCCTATCTTAATCTTTTCTCCTAGTCTAAAACTTTGCCCCGAGCCAAATTTTTTCCCCTAACCTAACCCTATCCCCTAGCCTAGGCTTTTTCCCTGAACCTAACCTATACACCTAGCCTAACCTCCTTTTCCCCTAACCTAACCTTGTACACCTAGCCTAACTTTTTCCCCAAGGCTTACCTTTCCCCATGCCTAACCTTTCCCCTGGCCTAACCTTTTCCCCCTAGCCATAAGCTATTCCCTGACTTCAATTTTTTCCATGGCTTAACCATTTCCCTGGCCTATTCCTTTCCCTAAACCTCAACATATGCCCCTAAAGCTAAACTTTAGATCTTGCCTAAACTTATGCCTTCCTGGCCTGGCCCCAAGGACTTGTGTTTCCGGTTTGTCCCACTGCCTTTGCCTTGCAGGTTGGACTCCTCTCCGCCTTTGCCTTCCAGGCCGGGGCCCTGAAACCCTTCTCGTTCCCAGGTTGGAGCCCCCCCACCTGTTCCTTCCAGGTAGGACTCACCCCGCCTTTGCCTTCCCCACATGGGCCTGAAAGACTTCTCGTTCCAGGTTCCCCCTCTGCCCCATGTCTTTGGCCCATCCAAGGCCTGGCCACAAGCCTTCTCATTCAGGTTTGGCCCCCCAGGCTTTGCCTTCCAGGCCTGGCCCCGACGCCTTCTTGTTCCAGATTTAGCGTCCCCCTGCCTTTGCTTTCCCCGACGTGGGCCTGAAGCCCCTCTCCTTCCAGGTTCCCCCTCCCCACCCCCCCCACCCGCACGTCCTTTTGCCATCCCGGCTGGCTCCAAACACTTCTGGTTCCATTTGGGACCCCCAGCCTTTGCTTCCAGATTTTGCCCCCCCAGCCTTTGCCTTGCAGGCTTGGCCCCAAACCCTTTTGGTTCCAGTTTGGGGTCACCCAACCTCACCTTTCAGGTTTTGCCTGAACCTTTTCGTTTTATTTTGGGACCCCCTGCTTTTGCCTTCCTGGCCTGGCCCTGAACCCTTCTCATTCCATTTGGGGCCTACAGCCCTTTGACTTCCAAATTTGCCCCCCGTCCCTTTGCGTTATAGGCCTGACCCTGAACACTTTCTTCTCAAGTTTTGCCCCCCACCCCCACCCTCCCACCCCCCAGCCTTTGCCTTGCAGGTTTGGCCCCAAAATTCCTTCATTCTAGTTTTGCCCACGCAGCTTTTGCCGTGCAGGTTTCATCCCAAATCCTTTTTGTTCAGTTTTGCCCTCCCAGCCTTTGCCTTGCAGGTTAGGCCAAAGACTTTTCGGTCCCATGATGGGACCCCTAGCCTTTTCCTTGCACAGTTGTCCCCAAAACTCTTTTTGTTGCAGTTTGGGGTCCCCCAGCCTTTATATTGCACGTTTGGCCCCAAGCCCTTCTGGTTTCAGTTTGGGCTCCCCAGCGTTTGCCCTTGCAGGTTTGGCCCTGAACCCTTCTCGTTCTATTTTTAGGAGCCCCTGCTTTTGCCTTCCAGGCCTGGCCCTGAACCCTTATCATTCCATTTGGGCACACAAACCTTTACATTGCAGGCCTTTAATTCCATTTTGGCACCCCTCCAGCGTTGGCCTGGAAGGTTGGTCCCCAAAACCCTTTTCATTTCAGTTTAGGCCCAACAACCTCTGCCCTGCAGGTTTGTCCCCCCAACCTTTGCCTTGCAGCTTTGGTCCCGAACCTTTTTGGTTCCAGTTTGGGACCCAGAGCCTTTGCCTTGCATGTTTGACACCGAACCCTTTTGGTTCCAATTTGGGCCCTGCAGCCTTTGCCTCACAGTTTTGTATCCCCAGTCTTTGCAATGCAAGTTTGGCCCTGCCCACTTTTGGTTCCAGTTTAGGTCTTGCAGCCTTTGTCTTGCAGGTTTGGCCTTGAAACCATTTGGTTCCAGTTTGGGCCGTGTAGGGTTAGCCTTGCGAGTTTGACCGTGAACCTTTTTCACTGAGGTTTGGGCTTGCAGCCTTTGCCTTGAAGGTTTGGTCCTAACTCTTTTTGTTCCATTTTGGCTCCCCCAGAGTTTGCTTTTCAGGTTTGTCCCCCCGACCCCCAGCCATTGCCTTGCAAATTTGGCTCGGAATCCTTTTGGTTTCAGTTTGGGCCCCTCAGCCTTTGCCTTGCAGGTTTGGACCCGAACCCTTCTCGTTCAAGTTTGGGGCAATCAGCCTAGGCCTTGAAGGTTTGGTCCTGAACTGTTTTTTGTTTCCAGTTTGGGCCCCACAGACTTTGCCTTGCTGGTTTGACCCCCCAGTCCTTTTTGTTCCATTTTGGGTCCCTCCAGAGATTCCCTTGCCGATTTGGCCCTGAAGCCTTTTCGTTAAAGTTTGGGCCTAGCAGCCTTTACCTTGCAGGTTTGGCCCTGAACCCTTGTGATACCAGTTTGGCTGTCCCAGAGTTTGTCTTGCAGGTCTGTCCCCTAACCCTTTTCTTTCCAGTTTGTGCCCCGCAGCCTTTGCCTTGCAGGTTGGCTTCCGAACCATTTTCGTTCCAGTTTGGGCCCCGCAGCATTTATCTTGCAGGTTTGGCGAAGAACTCTTTTGGTTCCAGTTTGGATCCCTCAGCCTTTGCCTTGCAGGGTTCACCCCGCCACACTCCCCAGCCTTTGCTTTGCCCAGTTTGGCCCCAAACTCTTTTCATTCCAGTGAAGGCCCCACAGCCTTTGCTATTACAGGTTTGGCCCCGAACCCTTTGGTTCCATTTGAAGCCCCGCAGCCTTTGCTTTGCAGGTTTGGCCCTGAACTCTTTTGGTTCCAGTTTAGGCCAATCAGCTTTTGCCTTCCAGATTTAGCCCTGTACCCTTTGTTTGTTTCCTCTAACCTATTCTTTCCCCTAGCCTAAGCTTTTCCCCTTGCCTTACCTTTTCCCTACGCCTAAACATTTCCCCTGGCCTAACCTATTCCTCTAGGCTAACCTCTTCCCCTGGCCTAACCTCTTCCCCTTACCTCACCTAATCAGATTGACCCATGTGGAGCTCACATTCTTAATCCCCATTTTACAAATGAAGTAAGTGAAACACAGAGAAGTTAAGTGACTTGTCCAAGGTCTCACAGCAGACAAGGAGTGGAGCCAGAATCAGAACCCACGTTCTCGTTCTCCCAAGCCCGTGCTCTTGCTACTAGGCCATGTTGTCGTGGGCAGGGAATGTGTCTGTCCTACTGAACTCTCCCAAGAGCTTAGTGCAGTGCTCTGCTCACATTAAGCACTCCATCAATCCGATTGATTGATAAAGGTGCAGAACAGCATGCTTGGATAGAATTTAATTTCTACTCTAATACCTGCTTCCTGTCCTCCCAGCCCAAACTCCTGATGACTTCAGCTCAAGCAGGAGTCTGCACAACTCTGTTTCTCAGGGAGAAATAGGGTAGAGATACTGATAGATACCCCAACCTCCTGACATTCAATCCCACAAGCTTCTGCATTGAGCCCAGACAGGTCCCTTTTCTAGAGACTGAGGCTGTGCAGTGATGCTGCGATCAGGATTATAGTTCCAGGGAGGCTTGCCCTGTCTTTAGAATGTAGAAGCCTGGGTCTTCCTTCACGTTCCAGGCCTGGCCACCACCGCTTCTCATTCTGGTTCTCATCCTAACAGAAGAGGAAAGGGGGGGGTGGGGGGAGGGGAAGCGGATCAGAGCCAAAGGGGGAGCTCAGTCTGGGAAAGCTTCTTGGAGGAAGTGAGCTCTCAGTAGGGCTCTGATGAGGGGATGAGAGTTAGTTTGGCGGACGTGAGGAGGGAGGGCATTCTAGGACAGTGGTAGGACGTGGGCCAGGGGTCGTCGGCGGAATAAGTGTGAACGGGTGACAGTGAAGAGGTGAGCGGGAGAGGAGTGGAGTGTACAGGGTGGGCAGTAGAAAGACAGAAGGGAGGTTGAAGTAGGACCGGACAAGGTGATGGAGAGCCTTGAAGCCAAGCGTGAGGAGTTTTTCTTTCGTGCCAAGGTTGATAGGCAACCACTGGAGGTTTTTGAGGAGGGGAGTGGCTTGCCCCAAGCGTTTCTGTAAGAAGATGATCCGGGCAGCAGAATGAAGAATAGACAGGAGTGGGGTGAGACAGGAGGAAGGGAGACCCGAGGTGTGGCTGACACAGTAATCCAGTCGGGATGTTATGAGAGCTTCTACCAGCACGATGTAAGGTTAGGACTAAAGTTAGGGTTAAGGTAGTGATTGCGTTTGGGGCTAGTGTTAAGGCTAAGGCTAGGGCTAAGGCTGCAGTTAATGTTAGCACTATGCCTAGAGTTAGGATTAAAATGATTTTAAATTCAAAATCTCGGGTTAAGGTAACGGCTAGGGTTAAGGTTAGGGTTAAGCACCAGTGTTAAGACTAGGCTTCAGAGTTAGGGTTAGGGCTAGAGTAAAGGTTAGGGCTTGGTTAGAGTTGGGTTTAAGTTTGGAGCTAAGGTTAGGGGTAAGACTAAGGTTGAGGCTATGGTTAGGGTTTGAGATGAGCTGTAGGGTTAGGTTTAGGATTCGATTGGGCGTTTGGATCATGATAAGGAATGGGGTTAGGTTTAGGATTCCTGACCAAAGAAGCTTCCCTTCCCTAAAGTTCTACTACACAAGACCTTGGCCTACCAACTCCTGCCTGGATTGAAGCCGTGTGCAGCTCCGGAGTAGCTGTACACGGCAGGGCAACGATCGGTGCTGAGATCCTCTGTTACTTTAATCTTGAATATTGGAACGGAACATTTGCAAAATGTCTACTTGACCTCCTAATGGCGTATGGTGCCGAACGGGTTTCAACGCTAATGACTTCATAAGGACAGAGAAAAACACACATTCTATCAACTTTCGTATTTAATCGGCCCATTTAGCTGGATGAAAGAACAGTGGCAGACGCAGCACACTCAACTCTGAATGGGATGCGTTGTGCAATGCAAGGATCAGTGTAGGTATCTTCTCACCCTGAAAAACACTGAAAATAATAAACGCATCTCACAGAACTCGTTATGGACGGCAAATTGCAGGGCAAGGAGCGGTATAGACCTCTTCTGTTTCTGCGTTGTATTTTTCATCTCTCTGAACACTTGAAATTTCATTTCTTGCCAGAGGGGTATCAACCCAAGTGACTTTTCACAGCATAGGAAAACCGCCCATTCACTCAACTCATTCACTCGTAATTACCAGGAGAGTAGTAAGGTGAGTCGTGTGGAGGACTAACATTCTCCAGGGCTGTAGACCGCAGACCGAAGATCAGTGAGGATATCTGCTATTGCCGTACTAAGTTTCTAGATGAAACTGATCGTTTGAAATTTTAATTTGCTTTCACAGTGCTTTCCGTGGCATAGGGATTTCAGCGCAAGAGGTTTGGTAGGACTGAGAGACCAATGGAATCAAACCAATTAGTCTTCAGGCAACTTGGACTAGCTTGCAATAGGACAGAAACATGATCCACGCAGAAATAGAGAATCACAAGGGGCTGCCTATTGCAGGGGAAGGATCGGGGAAGAGACATCTTCTCTCTCAGTTCCTTCTGTTTTCCATAGAACTAGAAGTGTTAAGCTTTCATGAAGCACCCATTCAGGATTTCTCCCCAGAGGGGTTTCAATGCAAGGAGCTTTTACAGAACGGAGAGAAGGTACAATGGCTGATGGCGTTCACTCTATCTTAGAAGGCTAGGCGAAAATGACTCGTGGAGAAGCCTAACGTCCTGTTGAGCAAGGATCAGAGTAGATATCCTCTGTCATCTCGGTAGTGCACTACCTGGAAATGAACATTTGAATGACCAAAAAAAGTCCAAGTAGCATTTCGTGCCACATGAGGTTTCAATGCGAGTGGCTTTGACTGGATGGCGAGAGCATACATTCTGTCAGTTTTCTTATGTCAACGTTGAGATCTACAAGAAAAATGATGCGCACATCTCACAGAACTCGCTATAGATTGCAAACTGCAGTGCCAAGATGGGAATAGGTACCGTCTGTCTCCTGCGTTAGATTTTTCACCTCTCATAAGGAGTTGAAATTTCAGGAAGTTCCCTTTCCGCATTTCTTGCCAGAAGACTGTCAACCTAAGTTGACTTTTCACAAAATAGGAAAACCGCCTATTCGCTCAACTCATTCACCCTTAATTATCAGGAGAGAAGCAAAATGATTCATGTGGAGGGCTAGCATTCTGATGGGTTTGTACGCTGCAGACCGAGGATCAGTGAGGATATCTTCTAGTGTCGTACTACGAATATAGGCGAACCTGAACATTTGAAATTTCAATTTCCTTTCATGTAAGCTTTCCGTGTCATGCCGATTTCAGCGCAAGTGGTTTGGTAGGATTCAGAGACCAACGGAATCAATCCAATGTCTTAATGCAACTTGGCAGACCAAGCAATATGAAAGAAAAGTGATCAATGTAGAAATCGAGACACTTAAGAGGCTGCCTACTGCAGAGGAAGGATCGGGGAAGCGACTTTTTCTCTGCCACCTCTTACCATTTTCCATGGAACTTGAAGAATTGAAACTTCATGAAACTCCCATCTAGTATTTCCTCCCTGAAGGGTTTCAAAGCAAGAAGTTTTAAAAGAATGGAGTAAAGGCACAATCGCTGATCACATTCACTCTATCTTAGAAGGCTAGCAGAAAAATGACTCCTGGAGTAGCCCAACTTCGTTCTGAGCAAGGATCAGAGTAGATAGCATCTATAATCTCATCGATGTACTAGCTGGAAATGAATATTTGAACATCCAAGAAGAGTTCCAATAACATTTTGTACCACACGGGGTTTCAATGCTAATGGCTTTGATTGGGACGGTGAGAACTCACATTCAGTCAATTTTCTTATTTGACTGGTCTGCTTTGTCGTCTAGAAGACAAATGATACACACATCTTACAGAACTCGTCCCGGGTTGCAGACTGCAGTGGAAAGATCCGTGTGGGCATATTTTCCCTCCGTATTCACTATTCTGCATGGACTTGAAAAGTTTCTGCATTTACCGTTTTACGGGGAAATAACTCTGAAATTAGAAGAAGGGTCTATAAAACATTTTGTGCCAGTGAAGATTCACAGCAGGTGGATCTGAAGGGACTGGAGAAAATGCACATTCAAGCGTCAAATTCACTTTGGGTTAACAGGCTAGAAGAACAATGAGTCAAGCAGAGGACTTAGACTCTTGAAGTGTTGTTTGGATCGTGCTGAGATCCTCTCTTAAACTGTAATCCGATATAGACCTGAATATTTGCCTAATGTTGAGTTTATTTGGCATTTGGTGCCAAACGGGTTTCAGTGTTAGTGAAAATATTAGCCTGGAGAGAAACACATATTCAATCAACTTTTCCTTAATTAAATAAGAACTTTTTTGGCTGGATGATAGAACAATGGCAGATGCAGAACACTAACCTCCGAATGGGTTGCATACTGCAGCGGCAGGATCGGTGTAGGTATCGTCTGTTTCTGCGTTCTATTTTACATATCTCTGAAGATTTGAAATTTCATGAAGTTCCCTTCAAGCATTTCTTACGGGAACAGAATAGGGAAACTGCCCGTTCACTCAACTCATTCTTTTTTACTTAGCGGGTGAGAAGTAAAAATGACTTGTGCAGAAGGCTTATCCTTCTGGTAGGCTGTACACTGCAGCCCGAGGATCAGTGTGGATATCTTCTATTATAGATGAGACTGAGCATTTGATATTTCAATTTGCGTTTCTGTGGCTTTTCGTTCCACACTGGCGTCACCGCCAGTGTTTGGTTCAGATTGAGAAAGCAATGGAATCAATCCAATGTCTTCAGTTCACCTTGGCATACCTAGTCGTATGAAAGAAAAATGATGCACGCAGAAATAGAGATTCTTATGGGGCTGGCTCCTGCAGGTGAAGGATCGGGGAAGACATCTTTTCTATCCCCAGAACTTGAAGAGTTGAAATTTCATGAAGCGCCCATTTAGTATTTCGTCCCCAAGGGGTTTCAACGCAAGAGTCTTTTACAGAATGGTGAAAATGAACAATTGCTCATCGCGTTCTCTCTACGTTATTAAAAGAAAAATGACTTACGGAGATGCCTAACTTCGCGTTGAGCAACTCTCAGAGTAGATATCATCTGTGATCTCATTGGTGCACTACCTGGAAATGAACATTTGAACGTCTAAGGAAAGTTCAGATAGCATTTCGTGCCACATGGGGTTTCAGTGAAAGTGCCTTTGACGGGATGGCGAGGACACACATACAGTCTGTTTCTAATGTAAATGGGCTTCCTTGCGATCTACACGAAAAGTGATACACACATCTTCGAGAACTCGTTCTGGATTGCAAACTGCAGGGCCCAGATCGGTATATGTATCTTCTGTTTCTGCGGTACATTTTTCGCCTCTCTTGAAGAGTTGAAATTTCATGAAGTTCCCCTTAGCATAACTTGTCAGAAGGGGGTCAACCTTAGTGAGTTTTCACAGAATAAGAAAACCGCCCATTCACTCAACCCATTCACTCTTAATGAGCAGGAGAGCAGTAAAATGATTCATTTGGAGGCTTAACATTCTGATGACTGAGAATCAGTGAGGATATCTTCTATTGCCATAAGATGGTTAAACATGAAACTGAACTTTTGAAATTTCATTTTGCTTCCATTTAGTGCCATCCTGATTTCAGCACAAGTGGTTTGGTAGGACTGAGAGACCAATGGAGTCAATCCAATATCTTAATACAACTTGGCAAACCTAGGAATATGAAAGAAAAAGGATCCACGCAGAAATAGAGAGTCTTATGCAGCTGCCTACTGTAGGGGAAAGGATTGGGGTAGGCATCTTTTCCACCTCTTCTTACCATTTTCTATGGAACCTGAAGAATTTCAATTTCATATAGTATTTCAACCCCGAGGGGTTTCAATGTAACAGCTGTTGACAGAATGGAGAAAAGGCACAAATCGCTCCTCACACCTATTCTTATCTTAGAAGGCTGGAAGAAAAATGACTCATGGAGAAGGCCAGCTCTCTGTTGAGCAAGGATCAGAGTTGATATTATCTGGGAGCTCAATGCTGGACCACGTGGAAATGAATATTTGAGCGTCCAAGAAGAGTTCAGCTAACATTTCTTGCCATACGGGATTTGACTGGCGGGAACACACAGTCAATTTTCTTCTGTAACTGGTCTATTTTGCAATCCCGATGAAAAATGCTACACGCATCTTACAGAACTCATCATGGGTTGCAAACTGCAGTGCAAAGATAGGCATCGGTATCTTCTGTTTCTGCGTCATATTTTTCATCTCTCTGAACAGTTGAAATATCATGAAGTTCCCCCTTAGCCTTTCTTGCCAGAGTGGGTGTCAACCTAGATGACTGTCAGAGCATAGGAAAACCCACCCATTCAGTCAACTCATTCTCACTGATTTTGCAGGAGAGAAGCCAAAATGATTCATATCGATAAGACGCAAATGATTCCTTTTCATTCATATTATGAATGGAACGTTCATATTGTTCCCATTCTGATGAGCTGTACACTGCACACTGAGGACGGGTGAGGATATCATCTATTGCCCGACTACGGTTATAGATGAAACTGAACCTTTGAAATTTCAATTTACTGTCATTCAGCTTTATGTGTCATACTGGTTTCAGCGCAAGGGGTTTGGTAGGATCGGAATCAATGCAATGCCGTAATGCAACTTGGCATAGCTAGCAATGTGAAAGAAAAACGATCCACGCAGAAGTAGAGATTCTTAAGAGGCTGCCTACTGCAAGTCGACGGATTGGGATAAACATCTTCTCTCTCAGGTAATACTGTATTCCGTGACATTGAAGAGTTGAAATTTCATTAGGCACCCATTGACTATTTCATCCCAAAGGGGCAACAGCACACGAGTCTCTCTCAGAAGAGAGAAAAGGCTCCTCACATTTACCATAACCTAGAAAGCTAGAAGGCTAAAATAACTCATATACAAAAGCCCAACTTCCTGATGGCATGAACACTGCCGGGTAATTGGTGCACTACATGGAAATGAACATTTGAACGTCCAAGAAGAGTTCAGATAACGTTTCGTGCCATACGGGTTTCAAGGCAGGTGGTTTGTTCAGATTGAGAGAGACCAGCAGAGTACCTAGCAATGTGAAAGAAAAATGATCTACGCCGAAAGCCAGGTTCTTAAGGATTCTCCCGAGGCATCTTCTCTATGAGTTCTTACTATCTTACATGGAACTTGAAGAGTTGAAATTTCATGAAACGCCCATTTAGTATTTCTTCCCAGAGGGGTTACACCGCAAGAGCCTTGGTCAAAATGGAGAAAACGCACAATCGCTCCTCACATTCACTCTATCTTAGAAGGCGAAAACAGAAAAATGACTCACGGTGAAGCCTAACTGCCTGATGAGCTGAACACTGCAGTGTGAGGTTCAGCATGGATATCATCTGTTACCTCATTGGTGTGCTACTTCGCAAAAAGTGTTTGAATGCCCAAAGAGTGTTCCGATAACATTTCATTCCAAACAGGGCTTCCATCCAAGTGCTTTTTGACAGGACAGCAAGAAACACATGTTCAGTCCACTTTCTTATCTAACTGGTCCAGTTTGTGGGCTAGAAGAAAACTGATACACGCATCAGGCAGCATTCGAGATGGGTTGCCGCGGCAGAGCCAGGGTCAGCGTAGGCGCCTGCTCTCTCGGTATTTACTATTTTGCATGAACCTGAAGAGTTGGTATTTCTGGAAGCTCCCTATATAAGGATGGTGTCATGGCAGAGGGGTTTCCAACGCTAGCCACTTTTCCAGAAGGGTGAGAGCGCACAGTCATTCTTCCCTGCCCCATGTCTATTCGCCTTCTAGAAGAAATAGGAGAAAAGAATGATACCAGGGCTCAGAATGGGCATTGCCTGTTTCTGCACTGCCGTTTTGACGGAGCCCAATACTTTGAAATTAGAATAAGAGTCTGCATAACATCTGGTGCCAGTTGACTTTCAACGTTAGTAGACCTTTAGAGAATGGAGAAAATGCACATTCAAATATCACATTCACTTTTCGTTAACAGGCTAGATGAACAATGAGTCATAGAGACGACTGGAGTCCTGACCGGCTCTATGCTGCAGGGCAAGGATCGGAGTTACTTTCCTGTCTTTTAAGGATCTTCTCTTACTTTACTTCTGTATATGGAACTGAACAATTGCAAAATGTCTAGTTGAGTTCATATGTATGGCATTTGGTGCCAAACAGGTTTCAACGTTAGTGACTTTTTATCAGGATGGAGAGAAAGAAACATCCCATCAACTTTTGTATTTAACCGGTTCATTTAGTTGGATGAAAGAAAAATAGCAGACGCAGAGCATTAAACTGTGAATGGGATGCATTGTGCAAGGCAAGGATCTGTGTAGCTATCTTCTCTTTCTGCGTTATATTTTACATCTCTTTGAAGGGTTGAAATTTCATCAAGTTCTCCTTTCAGATTTCTTTACCGAAGGGTGTCAACCCAAGTTACCCAGAGTAGAGAAAGCGCCCATTCACCCTCAGCAAATTCACTCTTTCCTAGCAAGTGAGAAATAGAATGATTCCTGCAGAGGACAAGCCTTCTGACAACGAGTCAAGCAGAGGACTAGACTCCGGAATTGTTGTAAGCTACAGTGCAAAGATCGCACTGAGATCCTCTCTTAACTTGTAAACCGATATGGACCTGAATATTTGCCAAATGTTGAGTTTATTTGGCATTTGGTGCCAAACGGGTTTCAACGCAAGTGGAAGTATTAGCGCGGAGAGAAAAACACATTCAATCAACTTCCTTATTGAATTGACTTCTTTGGCTGCATTATGGCAGCTGCAGAACACTAACCTCCGAATGGGTTGCATACCGCAGTGGCAGGATCGGTGAAGGTATCATCCAATTCTGCGTACTATATTACATGTCTCTAAACTTTTGAAACTTTTGAACTTGTCTACACTATAGGCCGAGGAGCAGTGTGGATTATCTCTAATTCCATATTACTGTTATAGATGACACGGAAACAATTAATATTTCCGTGCCATACTGGTTTCAGCCCAAGTGAAATTACATAGGATTGAGAGAACAAGGGAATCAATCCAATGTCCTAATGCAACTAGGCAATACCAAGCAATATGAAAGACAAATGATCGACGCAGAAAGAGAGATCCTTAAGGGGCTGCTGACTGCAGGGGAAGGATAGGGGAAGGCATCTTCTCTATCAGTTCTTACTGTTTTCCATGGAATTTGAAGAGTTGAAATTTCATGAAGCACCCATCTAGTATTTCGTCCCAGAGGGGATTCACCGCAAGACCCTTATACAAAATGGAGAAAAGGTCCAGTTGCCTATCACATTCCCTTTATCTTAGATAAAACCAACTTATGGAGAAGCCCAACTGCCTGTTGAGCAACCATCAGAGTAGATATCATCTGAAATCTCATTGGTGCTCTACCTGGAAATGAACATTTGAATGTCCAAGAAGAGTCCAGATAACATTTCGTGCCACCTGGGGTTTCATTGCAAGTGACTTTGATTGGACGGCGAGAAACCACAATCAGTCAATTTTCTTATTTTTCTGGTCTACTCTGCGGTCTAGTAGAATGATTATAAGTGCATCTTAGAGAACACGTCCTGGGTTGTAATCTGCAGTGCAAAGTAGGCATCTTCTCCCTCCACAATTATATGATTTTGCCTGGATTTGTATATAGTTGGTCTTTCTGGGGGTATTTTTTCTCAGAGGGGTTTCGACACAAACATCCGAATGAGCAGCAAACTACAGTGCAATATATGTAGGCCTCTTGTGTGAACGGGCAGTTTCCCTATTCTGTTGTGGCGAGCAATGCAAAAAGGGAGCTTCATGAAATTTCCAAAGTTCAGAGACATGTAATATAGTACGCAGAATCAGATGATACCTTCACCGATCCTGCCACTGCGGTATGCAATCCATTCAGAGGTTAGTGTTCTGCATCTGCCATAATCCAGGCAAAGAGGGCAATTAAATAAGGAAGGTGATTGAATGTGTTTTTCTCACCGCGCTAATACTTTCACTTGCGCTGAAACCCATTTGGCACCAAATGCCAAATAAACTCAACATTTGGCAAATATTCAGGTCCAAAACGGTTTACAAGTTAAGAGAGGATCTCAGTACAATCCTTGTACTGTAGCTTACAAAAATTCCAGAAGTAAGGTCCTCTGCTTGACTCGTTGTTTTTCTAACCTGTTAACCCAAAGTGAATTTGACGCTTCAATGGCTCTTCCCCGATCCTTCCCCTGCAAAAAGGCAGCCCCTTGTTTTTCTTTATTTCTGCATGGATCATGTTTCTTTCCTGTTGCAAGGTAGTCCAAGTTGCCTTAAGACTAATTGGTTTGATTCTGTAGGTCTCTCAGTCCTACCAAACCGCTTGCCCTGAAATCCCTATGCCACGGAAAACTATGTGAAAGCAAATTGAAACTTCAAATGATCAGTTTCATCTAGAAACGAAGTACGGCAATAGCAGATATCCTCACTGATCTTCGGTCTGCGGTCTACAGCCCTGGAGAATGCTAGTCCTCCACACGAATCATCTTACTACTCTCCTGGTAATTACGAGTGAATGAGTTGAGTGAATGGGCGGTTTTCCTATGCTGTGAAAAGTCACTTGGATTGATTACCCCTCTGGCAAGAAATGCTAAAGGGGAACTTCATGAAATTTCAAGTGTTCGGAGAGATGAAAAATACAACGCAGAAACAGAAGAGGTCTATACCGATCCTTGCCCTGAAATTTGCCCTCCATAACGAGTTCTGTGAGATGCGTTTATCATTTTTCAGCGTTTTTCAGGGTGAGAAGATACTTGCACTGATCCTTGCATTGAACAAAGCATCCCATTCGGAGTTGAGTGTGCTGCGTCTGCCACTGTTCTTTCATCCACCTAAATGGGCCGTTCAAATACGAACATTGATAGAATGTGTGTTTTTCTCTGTCCTTATAAAGTCATTAATGTTGAAACCCGTTTGGCACCAAACGCCATATGAGGTCAAACTAGACATTTTGCTAATGTGCCATTCCGATATTCAGGATTAAAGTAACAGAGGATCTAAGCACCGATCGTTGCCCTGCCGTGTACAGCTATTCAGGAGCTGCACACTACTTCAATCCAGGCAGGAGTTGGTAGGCCAAGGTCTTGTGTAGTAGAACTTTAGGGAAGGGAAGCTTCTTTGGTCAGCAATCCTAAACCTAACCCCATTCCTTTTCATCATCCTAACCCCAAATCGAATCCTAAACCTAACCATACAGCTCATCCCAAACCCTAAGCCTCAACCCTAGTCCTACCCCTAACCTTAGCTCCAAACTTAAACCCAACTCTAACCAAACCCTAAACTTTACTCTAGCCCTAACTTTAACTCTTAAGCCTAGTCTGAACACTTGTGCTTAACCTTAACCTTAACCCTAGCCATTACCTTAACCCGAGTTTTTGAATTTAAAATCATTTTAATCCTAACCCTAGGTAAAGTGCCAACATTAACTGCAGCCTTAGCCCTAGCCCTAGCCTTAACACCAACCCCAAACCCAGTCACAACCTTAACCCTAACTTTAATCCTAATCCTACACAACCCCTCCACTTTAACTCTAAACCTGAACCTAACACTACCCCAAACTATATATCTAGCCACGGCTCAAATCCTAACCCTAATCCTAAACACCATCCTAAAGCCCTCGCCTTCTCAAACACTTTCCTAATGCTAACCCTAATCCAAACCTGAACCCTAACTCTAGTCCTTAAGACCCATCTGAGCCCTAAACCTATTACTGACTCTAACTCTACCTTTAAATCCTAACCCTAACTCTTTATCTTCCCCTAATTCTAAACTTAACAGTAGCCCCGCCCCTAGCACTACCCCTACCTCTATTCTTTCACGGTACAGGAACCCTCGCTCGAGCCCTAATCCTAAATTTAACCCGACCTCTAACCCCAAATCTCACCTTAAATTTCTGCTTTACCTTAGGCCTAGCCCTAGCCCTAACCTAAACACTAGAGTTAGGTTAGTCTTAAGCATAACCCTAATCGAACCTAAATCTGAACCTTAACTCTATGCCTAAGTCTTACCCTGTCTCTAACACAAAATCTTACTCCTAACCTAACCCTAATTAATTCCTCTAAACCCTAACTCAAATTCCAATTATCCCTAGCCTTAACCCTCACCCTTACCCTAACCCTAATTCTAACTTTAACCAAAGCCAAACCCCGATCCCTAAGCTCTAACACTAACTGTACTCCAAAGCTTAGCCCAAGCCCTAACCCTAAGCCTCACATTCACCTTAACCCTGGGTTTAGTGGTAACCCTAACCCAAACACCAGCCCTTGGCTTAGCCCAGGTTTTAACCTTAACCCGAGTTAACCCTAACCCTAAATTTCGCCTTAAACCTCAACCTAACCCTAAACCTAATGGTATCCTTAGTGCTAACCCAAACCTTAATTTTAAGCCCTATCTCTTGCCTTAGTTCTAACGATAGCCAAAACCCGAAACTGCACTCTAACCCTGTCTACCACAAACAAACCTTTACCCTCCCCATAGCCTTGACCCTAACCATATACCTAACCCTTACCTATCCCTAGCCCCAACACTAAACCTAACTTGACCTTAACCCTAATGCTAACCCTAACCATAACTCTAACAACAAACTTTAACCTAGCCCTCACCCCAGTTGTCATAGCCCTGAATATAACACTCACAGAGCCTTAACCATAAACGTAGCCCTAGTCCTAATCCTAAAACTAATCCTAAACCCCATCATAACCCCCCGCCTTTGCCTTGCAGGCTTCTCCCCTGACCCTTCTGGTTCCAGTTTTTGCCCCCCTGCATTTGTCTTCCAGACCTGGCCCTTAACCCTTCTCATTCCATTTTGCCCCTCCCCCTCCCCGCCCTGCCTTTTCCTTGCAGGCCTGACCCTGAACCCTTCTCGTTCTAGGTCATACCCCGAACCCCTCTCATTCCTGTTACCCGCCTCCACCCCCTGTACTTCTCCTTCCAGACCTGGCCTCTAACCCTTCTTGTTCCTGTTTGGGCCTCCCCACTTTTACCTTTCGGAGCTCACCCCGAAGCCTTCTCGTTCCAGTTTTACCCACCCTCCCCCACCTTTGCCTTCCTGACCTGACCGCAAACACTTCTCGTTTGAGTTTGGGCTCCCTGCCTTTTTCTTCCAGACCTGCTCCCAAATCCTTCTCCTTCCAAAGTGGGTTCACTTGCCTTTGCCTTGCAGTGCTGTCCCCCAACGCTTCTCATTCCAGTTTGGGCACCCCCCGCCTTTGCTTTCAAGGCCGGGCCCGTCCCATGTTTACGTTGCAGCTATGGTGCTGAACCCTTCTCGTTCCAGTTGGGACTTCTTGCTTTTGCCTTCCAGACCTGACCCCCAACACTGCTCGTTCCAGTTTTGCACCCCGTCCCCCCATCCCCTCTTCCTTCTCAAGCCTTTGCTCTCCTTCCACACCTGGCCTGAAAGCTCCTGTTTACAGTTGGGGCCCTTCTCCCTTTTTCTTGCAGGCCTTGGTCTCCAACCCCTCTTGTACTACTATGGTCCCCCCCTCCCTTACTTTGCTTTCCAGAACTGTTCCCGAACCCTTCTCTTGCCAATTTGGGCCCCCTCGAGTTTGCCTTCCAGATCTGGCCCCGAACCCTTCTCGTTCCTGTTTGGGCCACCCCCGCCTTTGACTTGCTGGCCTGACCCCCAACCCTACTCGTTCCAGTTTGTGCTCCCTGACCCCCACCCCACCTTTGACTTGCAAGCCTGGCCCTGAATCAAATCTCCAGTGGCTGCCTATCCACCCCTATATCCAACAAAAACTCCTCTTTATTGGCTTTAAACCATTTCATCCCCTTGCCCCCTCTTTCCACACCTCGGTTCCCTCCCTCTACAACTTAACTCCTCTAGTGCTATTCTTCTCACTCTACCTTGATCTCTCCTGTCTCGCCACCACCCCCTAGCCCACGTCCTGCTTCTATCCTGGCACCTCCTCCTACCTCTAATCCAACAGACAACTACTCTCCCTTGCTTCAAGGATTTATTGGAGCATAGATCCTCCAAGAGGCCTACCCAGGCTAAACCCCATTTTTCCTCAAGTCCCATCCCCTTCTGCGCACCTCTGATTTGGTCCCTTTGCTCTTCCTCCTCTCTCAGGCCCAAACACCTATGTACAGATCTGTAATTTTACTTATTTGTATTGCTGTCTTTCCTACTCTAAACTTTGAGATCTCAGTGGGCAAGGAATTGTCACTGTTTTTGGTACATTCCCAAGGGCTCTTGCACACACTAATCGCCCTGTGAATGAGACTGAATGAAGGAAGGAAGGAAGGAAAGCAGGCATATGCTTGTTTTCATGTGACCGGCCATCCCACCCATCGGCCCCGACCTGCCAGTCCCTCCACTCCACCATGGTGTGGTCTCTTCGTCAATCCGGTCCAGTAGTTTTTCAACTGGGCTTTGGACCCCCTGAATTCAGGCCAGGGGTTCCCCTTCCTTGTTCCAGTGCATTGCTGTGTGATGAGAGTCCCCTCCATTAGCATCCCTGTGTCTGACTTGCAAAGGTGGCTGAAACGCAAATTCCAGCAACTCTCCCTACAGCTCCTTTCCACAGATCTTCTGACCTGGAGCTCTGCACTTCTTGGACCTCCCACAGACAGCGCCATGAGTTCATGTAGATAACCTCCACCCTCATCCACTCTGGCCACTAACAGGAGAGGCAATAACTCCGCCATGTGGATGGACCCTTCTACTTAACAATGATATTAATGATAGTGATGGTATTTGTTAAGCGATTACCATGTGCAAAGCGCTGGGACATATAACGTGATCAGGTTGTCCCACGTGAACCTCACAGTCTTAACCCCCAACTTTATAAATGAGGCAACTGAGGCATAGAGAAGTGAAGTGACTTGCCCAAATTCACACAGCTGATAAGCATCGGAGCTAAGATTAGAAGCTATGGTTTCTGACTCCCAAGCCCGGGCTCAGCCACTCTGTGTCTCTGACTTCCTCAGTGATCCCCTGTCCACTGGCTGGGCACAGGGCTGCTGCTCGCCCCATCCACTGGCCATTTTCCTTGTGAGCACTGCCATCAATGAACCAGATACAGTTCCTCATCTGGGTAACTCGAAGCTGCATGACTGTCGGTGCCCCTTGGATTACCGGATCCAGGGAAATGATAGGTGTGCTCCCTTTCACCCACCCTGGGGGTACGGTACGGCCACCGCGGTGAAGCATCCTTGTAGCGTGGCCCTGCTGTCTGTCTAATCTCTGTGGGCCACGTACATGACCCACCTCTGGAGGGTGGATGTGTTGGCGACCCCTGGGGGACCCGGGAGTGACCACTCAAACCTGCCTTAGGATGGGGCGGGCAAAGCGCAGCCCAATTTCCCCTCGCCCCGCGATGTCTTCCCTGGCCTGCAAGGGTTCTCACTTCGGAGGGATGGTCTTCTCTGAAGGGGAGTAAGCACTCTTGGGCTCCCTTCCATCCCGGCGATCTGATCATGATCCGGATTTGGATTGACCCAGGCTTCCCCTGCCACCTGGCGGCTCCAACTCGAAGTGCAAGATAATTCGTCTTTCCCTACCGCGGGGCCTGAGGGCTCAGTATTGCTGCACGGCTTGGACGATCTCCGACAGGGCTGCCTCGTGCATCTCAGTCCACTCCCACTGGTCACCTTTCCTGTGTAAGGAGAACCAAGACGATGTCCAAATCCTGAATCCCGGATCAGGGAGCACCCCCCCAAATCCCAACATACTGGCTTGAGGTTGTCCTTTAAGAATGGGTTTTGTACAGATCCTAGATTGGTCATATCGCCCTCTGCTACTGTTTATCAGCCCCTTTCCCATGATATTCCCAGGAAGATGGCTTGTTGGGCCGGTACTTGGAGCTTCCTGGTGGGGGGAGCAGAGGGGGAGGGAGGTGAGGAAGGGGGAGGCTATGTCTAAGCTCTTCAAGTGTTTGATGATTTCTTTAAGGGCTGTTGTCTCGAGTTTCTGGTCATGTCTTCCAGTCAAGCTAGCATCTATGTACTGGAGGATGGTAGCGTCAGCTGGCAGGTTGGCCCGATCCTTCTCTTGAACCAGTGCTTAGTGCATCAATCCGTGTGCTTGAATCCCTGGAGCAAGTGCATAAACAAGCTTTGTCACCTCTCCCTGATAAAGACCAACCTGTCCTAATTCCTGATCCTAGCGAGAGACCTTGAAGAACATGTCTTTCACATCGCTGGCTGTCATCGATTTGGGGAAAGACTGAAGGTCTCCCTCCGCCATTGAAGGGACAGGAGCATACAACCGTCTGGTTTGGGTGTCTGTACTGGTCACACTGGTGAAGTGAATGGAGAGTCTGCCACCCACACTATCCTCTGGGGCAACAAGGCTTTCAACAGTCCGATCACAATAGCAAAAGCCGCTGGGGGACTTGGGTCTTGGAGGATATCAGTTCTGGTTGCAGGTGGTATCAGCGGGGCTGTCTCCAGCCGCAAACACCCTGCTCCCTCTAAGTCTGGTCTTTTCCCGAGGTCAAAGACCCGAGCCTATACCCTAGGAACGGGGTCCATTCCGAGCAGAGAAATCCACCCGACTTCTAGGATCTTTCAGACATCTCCTTCTAACAGTGTCAGGATACATGGACCAGGTCATGTTCTTGACCTGTCCCCAGACTCCAGATACCGAAATATGTCCTTCTAATGACCAAGCCTCACAGCAGCCTGGGATTGGGGTTCGTGTTAGGGTAGGGGTTAGAGTTTGGTTAGGATTAGGGCTAGGGCTCCGCCTACGACCAAAGTTAAGGTTAAGATAGAGCTTTGGCCAAGACTAGGGTTAGGGTTGGTTTAGGGTGAAGTTTAGGATTGGCGCTAGCGATAGGCTCCCATAAGGGTGAAGGAAAAAGTACGGGTTAAGGCAAGGTTTAAGGCTTGGCCTGGGCTTAAGTTTAGGGATAAATTTATAGTTAAGCTTTGAGTTAAGGTTGGTGTTATTTTTAAAATTAAGCTTTGGGTTAGGGCTAGGCCTAAAACAATCGTTAAGATCCGGTTGGGGTTAGGCTTAAAGTTTAGTCATAGGCTAAGGTTAGGGTTAGGATTAGGGATCCATCTCTGAATAGAGTTAGGTTTATGGTTCGTATTCAGGTCCTAACCTGAACTGGGTTTTGTGCTGGGGTTAAGTCTAAGATCAATGTTAGTTTCAGGGTTAGGATTAGGGTTAAGGCTAAAGCTAAGGCTAGGGTTGAAGTTAGGTTTATGTTTATGGCTACGGTGAGCCTAAGGGTCAGTTTTGTGTTTCCTTCAGTCTTAGGGCTAGTTTTGTGTTAAGGGTTACCTAGGGGTAGCGTTAGGATTTGGTTTAGGGAGAGTACTTAGATAAATCTTAGGGTTATGATGGGGTTTAGGATTAATTTTAGGATTAGGATATGGCTACGTTTATGGTTAAGGCTCTGTGAGTGTTATATTCAGGGTTATGACCGGGGTGAGGGATAGGTTAAAGTTAGTTGTTAGAGTTAGGGTTAAGGTTAGCATTAGGGTTAAGGCTAAAGTTAGGTTTAGTGTTGGGGCTAGGGATAAGTAAGTGTTAGGTATATGGTTAAGGTCAAGGCTATGGGGAGGGTAAAGGTTTGTGGTAGACAGGGTTAGAGTTCAGTTTCAGGTTTTGGCTAGTGTTAGGCCTAGGGCAATAGATAAGGCTTAAAATTAAGGTTTGGATTAGGGTTAGCACTAAGGATACCATTAGGTTTAGGGTTAGGTTGAGGCTTAAGGTGAAATTTAGGGTTAGGGAGAGGATTTAGGTTAAAACCTGGGCTAGGCCCAAGGCTAGTGTTTGGGTTGGGGTTTCAACTAAGCCCAAGGTTATGGTGAATGTGAGACTTAGGGTTAGGGCTTGGGCTAGGCTTTGGAGCGCGGTTAGTGTTAGAGCTTCGGGATCGGGGTTTGGCTATGGTGAAAGTTAGAATTAGGGTTAGGGCTAGCAGGAGGGTTAAAGCTAGGAATAGTGGGAATTTGGGTTAGGGTTTAGAGGAATTAATTAGGGTTAGGTTATGAGTAATGTTGTGTGTCAGAGTTGGGGTAAGGTTTAGGCATAGAGTTAAAGTTTAGACTCAGGTTCGATTAGGGTTATGCTTAAGGCTAGGTTTAACGTTAGTGTTTAGGTTAGGGCTAAGCCTGGGGCAAAGCTGAAATTTAGGGTGAGATTTAGAATGATCGATGTAGAAATCGAGACTTTTCAGAGGCTGCTTACTGCAGGGGAAGGATTGGGAAAGAGACATCTTTCCTGCCACCTCTTAACCATTTTCCATGGAATTTGAAGAATTGAAACTTCTTGAAGCTCCCATCATCCCCGAGGAGTTTCCAAGCAAGAGGCTTTAAGAGAATGGAGTAAAGGCACAATCGCTGATTGCGTTCACTCTATCTTTGAAGTCTAGCAGAAAAATGACTCCTGGAGAAGCCCAACTTCATTCTGAGCAAGGATCAGAGTAGATAGCATCTGTGATCTCATTGATGTACTAGCTGGAAATGAATATTTCAACATCCAAGAAGAGTTCCGATAACATTTCGTGCCACACGGGCTTTCAATGCTTTGATTGGACGGTGAGAACTCACATTCAGTCGATTTTCTTATTTGACTGGTATGCTTTGCCGTCTAACTGACAAATGATACACGCATCTTACAGAAGTCGTCCTGGGTTGCAGACTGCAGTAGAAACATCCGTGTGAACATCTTTTCTTTCTGTATTTACTATTCTGCAAGGAATGGAAATGTTTCTGCATTTACCGTTTTATGTGGAAGTAACTATGAATTTAGAAGAAGGCTCCATATACCAATTGGTGCCAGTGAGAATTCACAGTAGGTGGATCTGAAGGGACTGGAGAAAACGCACATTGAAGCGTCAAATTCACTTTGGGTTAACAGGTTAGAAAAACAACGAGTCAAGCAGAGGACCTTACTTCTGGAATTTTTGTAAGCTACAGTACAAGGATTGTACTGAGATCCTCTCTTAACTTGTAAACCGTTTTGGACCTGAATATTTGCCAAATGTTGAGTTTATTTGGCATTTGGTGCCAAATGGGTTTCAGCGCAAGTGAAAGTATTAGCGCGGAGAGAAAAACACATTCAATCACCTTCCTTATTTAATTGCCCTCTTTGCCTGGATTATGGCAGATGCAGAACACTAACCTCTGAATGGATTGCATACCGCAGTGGCAGGATCGGTGAAGGTATCATCTGATTCTGCGTACTATATTACATGTCTCTGAACTTTGGAAATTTCATGAAGCTCCCTTTTTGCATTGCTCGCCACAACAGAATAGGGAAACTGCCCGTTCACACAAGAGGCCTACATATATTGCACTGTAGTTTGCTGCTCATTCGGATGTTTGTGTCGAAACCCCTCTGAGAAAAAATACCCCCAGAAAGACCAACTATATACAAATCCAGGCAAAATCATATAATTGTGGAGGGAGAAGATGCCTACTTTGCACTGCAGATTACAACCCAGGACGTGTTCTCTAAGATGCACTTATAATCATTCTACTAGACCGCAGAGTAGACCAGAAAAATAAGAAAATTGACTGATTGTGGTTTCTCGCCGTCCAATCAAAGTCACTTGCAATGAAACCCCAGGTGGCACGAAATGTTATCTGGACTCTTCTTGGACATTCAAATGTTCATTTCCAGGTAGAGCACCAATGAGATTTCAGATGATATCTACTCTGATGGTTGCTCAACAGGCAGTTGGGCTTCTCCATAAGTTGGTTTTATCTAAGATAAAGGGAATGTGATAGGCAACTGGACCTTTTCTCCATTTTGTATAAGGGTCTTGCGGTGAATCCCCTCTGGGACGAAATACTAGATGGGTGCTTCATGAAATTTCAACTCTTCAAATTCCATGGAAAACAGTAAGAACTGATAGAGAAGATGCCTTCCCCTATCCTTCCCCTGCAGTCAGCAGCCCCTTAAGGATCTCTCTTTCTGCGTCGATCATTTGTCTTTCATATTGCTTGGTATTGCCTAGTTGCATTAGGACATTGGATTGATTCCCTTGTTCTCTCAATCCTATGTAATTTCACTTGGGCTGAAACCAGTATGGCACGGAAATATTAATTGTTTCCGTGTCATCTATAACAGTAATATGGAATTAGAGATAATCCACACTGCTCCTCGGCCTATAGTGTAGACAAGTTCAAAAGTTTCAAAAGTTTAGAGACATGTAATATAGTACGCAGAATTGGATGATACCTTCACCGATCCTGCCACTGCGGTATGCAACCCATTCGGAGGTTAGTGTTCTGCAGCTGCCATAATGCAGCCAAAGAAGTCAATTCAATAAGGAAGTTGATTGAATGTGTTTTTCTCTCCGCGCTAATACTTCCACTTGCGTTGAAACCCGTTTGGCACCAAATGCCAAATAAACTCAACATTTGGCAAATATTCAGGTCCATATCGGTTTACAAGTTAAGAGAGGATCTCAGTGCGATCTTTGCACTGTAGCTTACAACAATTCCGGAGTCTAGTCCTCTGCTTGACTCGTTGTCAGAAGGCTTGTCCTCTGCAGGAATCATTCTATTTCTCACTTGCTAGGAAAGAGTGAATTTGCTGAGGGTGAATGGGCGCTTTCTCTACTCTGGGTAACTTGGGTTGACACCCTTCTGTAAAGAAATCTGAAAGGAGAACTTCATGAAATTTCAACCCTTCAAAGAGATGTAAAATATAACGCAGAAACAGAAGATAGCTACACAGATCCTTGCCTTGCACAATGCATCCCATTCACAGTTTAATGCTCTGCGTCTGCAATTTTTCTTTCATCCAACTAAATGGACCGGTTAAATACAAAAGTTGATGGGATGTTTCTTTCTCTCCATCCTGATAAAAAGTCACTAACGTTGAAACCTGTTTGGCACCAAATGCCATACATATGAACTCAACTAGACATTTTGCAATTGTTCAGTTCCATATACAGAAGTAAAGTAAGAGAAGATCCTTAAAAGACAGGAAAGTAACTCCGATCCTTGCCCTGCAGCATAGAGCCGGTCAGGACTCCAGTCGTCTCTATGACTCATTGTTCATCTAGCCTGTTAACGAAAAGTGAATGTGATATTTGAATGTGCATTTTCTCCATTCTCTAAAGGTCTACTAACGTTGAAAGTCAACTGGCACCAGATGTTATGCAGACTCTTATTCTAATTTCAAAGTATTGGGCTCCGTCAAAACGGCAGTGCAGAAACAGGCAATGCCCATTCTGAGCCCTGGTATCATTCTTTTCTCCTATTTCTTCTAGAAGGCGAATAGACATGGGGCAGGGAAGAATGACTGTGCGCTCTCACCCTTCTGGAAAAGTGGCTAGCGTTGGAAACCCCTCTGCCATGACACCATCCTTATATAGGGAGCTTCCAGAAATACCAACTCTTCAGGTTCATGCAAAATAGTAAATACCGAGAGAGCAGGCGCCTACGCTGACCCTGGCTCTGCCGCGGCAACCCATCTCGAATGCTGCCTGATGCGTGTATCAGTTTTCTTCTAGCCCACAAACTGGACCAGTTAGATAAGAAAGTGGACTGAACATGTGTTTCTTGCTGTCCTGTCAAAAAGCACTTGGATGGAAGCCCTGTTTGGAATGAAATGTTATCGGAACACTCTTTGGGCATTCAAACACTTTTTGCGAAGTAGCACACCAATGAGGTAACAGATGATATCCATGCTGAACCTCACACTGCAGTGTTCAGCTCATCAGGCAGTTAGGCTTCACCGTGAGTCATTTTTCTGTTTTCGCCTTCTAAGATAGAGTGAATGTGAGGAGCGATTGTGCGTTTTCTCCATTTTGACCAAGGCTCTTACGGTATAACCCCTCTGGGAAGAAATACTAAATGGGCGTTTCATGAAATTTCAACTCTTCAATTTACATGTAAGATAGTAAAGAACTCATAGAGAAGATGCCTCGGGAGAATCCTGAAGAACCTGGCTTTCGGCGTAGATCATTTTTCTTTCACATTGCTAGGTACTCTGCTGGTCTCTCTCAATCTGAACAAACCACCTGCCTTGAAACCCGTATGGCACGAAACGTTATCTGAACTCTTCTTGAACGCTCAAATGTTCATTTCCATGTCGTGCACCAATTACCCGGCAGTGTTCATGCCATCAGGAAGTTGGGCTTTTGTATATGAGTTATTTTAGCCTTCTAGCTTTCTAGGTCACGGTAAATGTGAGGAGCCTTTTCTCTCTTCTGAGAGAGACTCGTGTGCTGTTGCCCCTCTGGGATGAAATAGTAAATGGGTGCCTAAAGAAATTTCAACTCTTCAGTGTCACAGAATATAGTATTACCTGAGAGAGAAGATGTTTATCCCAATCCGTCGACTTGCAGTAGGCAGCCTCTTAAGAATCTCTACTTCTGCGTGGATCGTTTTTCTTTCACATTGCTAGCTATGCCAAGTTGCATTACGGCATTGCATTGATTCCGATCCTACCAAACCCCTTGCGCTGAAACCAGTATGGCACATAAAGCTGAATGACAGTAAATTGAAATTTCAAAGGTTCAGTTTCATCTATAACCGTAGTCGGGCAATAGATGATATCCTCACCTGTCCTCAGTGTGCAGTGTACAGCTCATCAGAATGGGAACAATATGAACGTTCCATTCATAATATGAATGAAAAGGAATCATTTGCGTCTTATCGATATGAATCATTTTGGCTTCTCTCCTGCAAAATCAGTGAGAATGAGTTGACTGAATGGGTGGGTTTTCCTATGCTCTGACAGTCATCTAGGTTGACACCCACTCTGGCAAGAAAGGCTAAGGGGGAACTTCATGATATTTCAACTGTTCAGAGAGATGAAAAATATGACGCAGAAACAGAAGATACCGATGCCTATCTTTGCACTGCAGTTTGCAACCCATGATGAGTTCTGTAAGATGCGTGTAGCATTTTTCATCGGGATTGCAAAATAGACCAGTTACAGAAGAAAATTGACTGTGTGTTCCCGCCAGTCAAATCCCGTATGGCAAGAAATGTTAGCTGAACTCTTCTTGGACGCTCAAATATTCATTTCCACGTGGTCCAGCATTGAGCTCCCAGATAATATCAACTCTGATCCTTGCTCAACAGAGAGCTGGCCTTCTCCATGAGTCATTTTTCTTCCAGCCTTCTAAGATAAGAATAGGTGTGAGGAGCGATTTGTGCCTTTTCTCCATTCTGTCAACAGCTGTTACATTGAAACCCCTCGGGGTTGAAATACTATATGAAATTGAAATTCTTCAGGTTCCATAGAAAATGGTAAGAAGAGGTGGAAAAGATGCCTACCCCAATCCTTTCCCCTACAGTAGGCAGCTGCATAAGACTCTCTACTTCTGCGTGGATCCTTTTTCTTTCATATTCCTAGGTTTGCCAAGTTGTATTAAGATATTGGATTGACTCCATTGGTCTCTCAGTCCTACCAAACCACTTGTGCTGAAATCAGGATGGCACTAAATGGAAGCAAAATGAAATTTCAAAAGTTCAGTTTCATGTTTAACCGTCTTATGGCAATAGAAGATATCCTCACTGATTCTCAGTCATCAGAATGTTAAGCCTCCAAATGAATCATTTTACTGCTCTCCTGCTCATTAAGAGTGAATGGGTTGAGTGAATGGGCGGTTTTCTTATTCTGTGAAAACTCACTAAGGTTGACCCCCTTCTGACAAGTTATGCTAAGGGGAACTTCATGAAATTTCAACTCTTCAAGAGAGGCGAAAAATGTACCGCAGAAACAGAAGATACCTATACCGATCTGGGCCCTGCAGTTTGCAATCCAGAACGAGTTCTGGAAGATGTGTGTATCACTTTTCGTGTAGATCGCAAGGAAGCCCATTTACATTAGAAACAGACTGTATGTGTGTCCTCGCCATCCCGTCAAAGGCACTTTCACTGAAACCCCGTGTGGCACGAAATGCTATCTGAACTTTCCTTAGACGTTCAAATGTTCATTTCCAGGTAGTGCACCAATGAGATCACAGATGATATCTACTCTGAGAGTTGCTCAACGCGAAGTTAGGCATCTCCGTAAGTCATTTTTCTTCTAATAACGTAGAGAGAACGCCATGAGCAATTGTTCATTTTCACCATTCTGTAAAAGACTCTTGCGTTGAAACCCCTCTGGGACGAAATACTAAATGGGCGCTTCATGAAATTTCAACTCTTCAAGTTCTGGGGATAGAAAAGATGTCTTCCCCGATCCTTCACCTGCAGGAGGCAGCCCCATAAGAATCTCTATTTCTGCGTGCATCATTTTTCTTTCATACGACTAGGTATGCCAAGGTGAACTGAAGACATTGGATTGATTCCATTGCTTTCTCAATCTGAACCAAACACTGGCGGTGACGCCAGTGTGGAACGAAAAGCCACAGAAACGCAAATTGAAATATCAAATGCTCAGTCTCATCTATAATAGAAGATATCCACACTGATCCTCGGGCTGCAGTGTACAGCCCACCAGAAGGATAAGCCTTCTGCACGAGTCATTTTTACTTCTCACCCGCTAAGTAAAAAAGAATGAGTTGAGTGAACGGGCAGTTTCCCTATTCTGTTCTCGTAAGAAATGCTTGAAGGGAACTTCATGAAATTTCAAATCTTCAGAGATATGTAAAATAGAACGCAGAAACAGACGATACCTACACCGATCCTGCCGCTACAGTATGCAACCCATTCGGAGGTTAGTGTTCTGCATCTGCCATTGTTCTATCATCCAGCCAAAAAAGTTCTTATTTAATTAAGGAAAAGTTGATTGAATATGTGTTTCTCTCCAGGCTAATATTTTCACTAACACTGAAACCCGTTTGGCACCAAATGCCAAATAAACTCAACATTAGGCAAATATTCAGGTCTATATCGGATTACAGTTTAAGAGAGGATCTCAGCACGATCCAAACAACACTTCAAGAGTCTAAGTCCTCTGCTTGACTCATTGTTCTTCTAGCCTGTTAACCCAAAGTGAATTTGACGCTTGAATGTGCATTTTCTCCAGTCCCTTCAGATCCACCTGCTGTGAATCTTCACTGGCACAAAATGTTTTATAGACCCTTCTTCTAATTTCAGAGTTATTTCCCCGTAAAACGGTAAATGCAGAAACTTTTCAAGTCCATGCAGAATAGTGAATACGGAGGGAAAATATGCCCACACGGATCTTTCCACTGCAGTCTGCAACCCGGGACGAGTTCTGTAAGATGTGTGTATCATTTGTCTTCTAGACGACAAAGCAGACCAGTCAAATAAGAAAATTGACTGAATGTGAGTTCTCACCGTCCCAATCAAAGCCATTAGCATTGAAACCCCGTGTGGTACAAAATGTTATTGGAACTCTTCTTGGATGTTCAAATATTCATTTCCAGCTAGTACATCGATGAGATTATAGATGCTATCTACTCTGATCCTTGCTCAGAACGAAGTTGGGCTACTCCAGGAGTCATTTTTCTGCTAGCCTTCTAAGATAGAGTGAATGTGATCAGCGATTGTGCCTTTACTCCATTCTTTTAAAACTTCTTGCTTTGAAACCCTTCAGGGAGGAAATACTAGATGGGAGTTTCATGAAGTTTCAATTCTTCAAGTTCCATGGAAAATGGTAAGAGGTGGCAGAGAAAAAGTCGCTTCCCCGATCCTTCCTCTGCAGTAGGCAGCCTCTTAAGTGTCTCGATTTCTACATCGATCACTTTTCTTTCATATTGCTTGGTCTGCCAAGTTGCATTAAGACATTGGATTGATTCCGTTGGTCTCTGAATCCTACCAAACCACTTGCGCTGAAATCGGCATGACACGGAAAGCTTACATGAAAGGAAATTGAAATTTCAAATGTTCAGGTTCGCCTATATTCGTAGTACGACACTAGAAGATATCCTCACTGATCCTCGGTCTGCAGCGTACAAACCCATCAGAATGCTAGCCCTCCACATGAATCATTTTGCTTCTCTCCTGATAATTAAGGGTGAATGAGTTGAGCGAATAGGCGGTTTTCCTATTTTGTGAAAAGTCAACTTAGGTTGACAGTCTTCTGGCAAGAAATGCGGAAAGGGAACTTCCTGAAATTTCAACTCCTTATGAGAGGTGAAAAATCTAACGCAGGAGACAGACGGTACCTATTCCCATCTTGGCACTGCAGTTTGCAATCTATAGCGAGTTCTGTGAGATGTGCGCATCATTTTTCTTGTAGATCTCAACGTTGACATAAGAAAACTGACAGAATGTATGCTCTCGCCATCCAGTCAAAGCCACTCGCATTGAAACCTCATGTGGCACGAAATGCTACTTGGACTTTTTTTGGTCATTCAAATGTTCATTTCCAGGTAGTGCACTACCGAGATGACAGAGGATATCTACTCTGATCCTTGCTCAACAGGACGTTAGGCTTCTCCACGAGTCATTTTCGCCTAGCCTTCTAAGATAGAGTGAACGCCATCAGCCATTGTACCTTCTCTCCGTTCTGTAAAAGCTCCTTGCATTGAAACCCCTCTGGGGAGAAATCCTGAATGGGTGCTTCATGAAAGCTTAACACTTCTAGTTCTATGGAAAACAGAAGGAACTGAGAGAGAAGATGTCTCTTCCCCGATCCTTCCCCTGCAATAGGCAGCCCCTTGTGATTCTCTATTTCTGCGTGGATCATGTTTCTGTCCTATTGCAAGCTAGTCCAAGTTGCCTGAAGACTAATTGGTTTGATTCCATTGGTCTCTCAGTCCTACCAAACCTCTTGCGCTGAAATCCCTATGCCACGGAAAGCACTGTGAAAGCAAATTAAAATTTCAAACGATCAGTTTCATCTAGAAACTTAGTACGGCAATAGCAGATATCCTCACTGATCTTCGGTCTGCGGTCTACAGCCCTGGAGAATGCTAGTCCTCCACACGACTCACCTTACTACTCTCCTGGTAATTACGAGTGAATGAGTTGAGTGAATGGGCGGTTTTCCTATGCTGTGAAAAGTCACTTGGGTTGATACCCCTCTGGCAAGAAATGAAATTTCAAGTGTTCAGAGAGATGAAAAATACAACGCAGAAACAGAAGAGGTCTATACCGCTCCTTGCCCTGCAATTTGCCGTCCATAACGAGTTCTGTGAGATGCGTTTATTATTTTCAGTGTTTTTCAGGGTGAGAAGATACCTACACTGATCCTTGCATTGCACAAGGCATCCCATTCAGAGTTTAGTGTGCTGCGTCTGCCACTGTTCTTTCATCCAGCTAAATGGGCCGATTAAATACGAAAGTTGATAGAATGTGTGTTTTTCTCTGTCCTTATAAAGTCATTAGCGTTGAAACCCGTTCGGCACCATATGCCATTAGGAGGTCAAGTAGACATTTTGCAAATGTGCCGTTCCAGTATTCAACATTAAAGTAACAGAGGATCTCAGCACCGATCGTTGCCCTGCCGTGTACAGCTACTCAGCAGCTGCACACTGCTTCAATCCAGGCAGGAGTTGGTAGGCCAAGGTCTTGTGTAGTAGAACTTTAGGGAAGGGAAGCTTCTTAGGTCAGGAATCCTAAACCTAACCCCATTCCTTATCATGATCCAAACGCCCAATCGAATCCTAAACCTAACCCTACAGCTCATCCCAAACCCTAACCATAGCCTCAACCTTAGTCTTACCCCTAACCTTAGCTCCAAACTTAAACCCAACTCTAACCAAGCCCTAACCTTTACTCTAGCCCTAACCCTAACTCTGAAGCCTAGTCTTAACACTGGTGCTTAACCCTAACCTTAACCCTAGCCGTTACCTTAACCCGAGATTTTGAATTTAAAATCATTTTAATCCTAACTCTAGGCATAGTGCTAACATTAACTGCAGCCTTAGCCCTAGCCTTAGCCTTAACACTAGCCCCAAACGCAATCACTACCTTAACCCTAACTTTAGTCCTAACCTTACATCGTGCTGGTAGAAGCTCTCATAACATCCCGACTGGATTACTGTGTCAGCCACACCTCGGGTCTCCCTTCCTCCTGTCTCACCCCACTCCTGTCTATTCTTCATTCTGCTGCCCGGATCATCTTCTTACAGAAACGCTTGGGGCAAGCCACTCCCCTCCTCAAAAACCTCCAGTGGTTGCCTATCAACCTTGGCACGAAAGAAAAACTCCTCACGCTTGGCTTCAAGGCTCTCCATCACCTTGTCCGGTCCTACTTCAACCTCCCTTCTGTCTTTCTACTGCCCACCCTGTACACTCCACTCCTCTCCCGCTCACCTCTTCACTGTCACCCGTTCACACTTATCCCGCCGACGACCCCTGGCCCACGTCCTACCACTGTCCTAGAATGCCCTCCCTCCTCACGTCCGCCAAACTAACTCTCATCCCCTCATCAGAGCCCTACTGAGAGCTCACTTCCTCCAAGAAGCTTTCCCAGACTGAGCTCCCCCTTTGGCTCTGATCCGCTTCCCCTCCCCCCACCCCCCCCTTTCCTCTTCTGTTAGGATGAGAACCAGAATGAGAAGCGGTGGTGGCCAGGCCTGGAACGTGAAGGAAGACCCAGGCTTCTACATTCTAAAGACAGGGCAAGCCTCCCTGGAACTATAATCCTGATCGCAGCATCACTGCACAGCCTCAGTCTCTAGAAAAGGGACCTGTCTGGGCTCAATGCAGAAGCTTGTGGGATTGAATGTCAGGAGGTTGGGGTATCTATCAGTATCTCTACCCTATTTCTCCCTGAGAAACAGAGTTGTGCAGACTCCTGCTTGAGCTGAAGTCATCAGGAGTTTGGGCTGGGAGGACAGGAAGCAGGTATTAGAGTAGAAATTAAATTCTATCCAAGCATGCTGTTCTGCACCTTTATCAATCAATCGGATTGATGGAGTGCTTAATGTGAGCAGAGCACTGCACTAAGCTCTTGGGAGAGTTCAGTAGGACAGACACATTCCCTGCCCACGACAACATGGCCTAGTAGCAAGAGCACGGGCTTGGGAGAACGAGAACGTGGGTTCTGATTCTGGCTCCACTCCTTGTCTGCTGTGAGACCTTGGACAAGTCACTTAACTTCTCTGTGTTTCACTTACTTCATTTGTAAAATGGGGATTAAGAATGTGAGCTCCACATGGGTCAATCTGATTAGGTGAGGTAAGGGGAAGAGGTTAGGCCAGGGGAAGAGGTTAGCCTAGAGGAATAGGTTAGGCCAGGGGAAATGTTTAGGCGTAGGGAAAAGGTAAGGCAAGGGGAAAAGCTTAGGCTAGGGGAAAGAATAGGTTAGAGGAAACAAACAAAGGGTACAGGGCTAAATCTGGAAGGCAAAAGCTGATTGGCCTAAACTGGAACCAAAAGAGTTCAGGGCCAAACCTGCAAAGCAAAGGCTGCGGGGCTTCAAATGGAACCAAAGGGTTCGGGGCCAAACCTGTAATAGCAAAGGCTGTGGGGCCTTCACTGGAATGAAAAGAGTTTGGGGCCAAACTGGCAAAGCAAAGGCTGGGGAGTGTGGCGGGGTGAACCCTGCAAGGCAAAGGCTGAGGGATCCAAACTGGAACCAAAAGAGTTCTTCGCCAAACCTGCAAGATAAATGCTGCGGGGCCCAAACTGGAACGAAAATGGTTCGGAAGCCAACCTGCAAGGCAAAGGCTGCGGGGCACAAACTGGAAAGAAAAGGGTTAGGGGACAGACCTGCAAGACAAACTCTGGGACAGCCAAACTGGTATCACAAGGGTTCAGGGCCAAACCTGCAAGGTAAAGGCTGCTAGGCCCAAACTTTAACGAAAAGGCTTCAGGGCCAAATCGGCAAGGGAATCTCTGGAGGGACCAAAATGGAACAAAAAGGACTGGGGGGTCAAACCAGCAAGGCAAAGTCTGTGGGGCCCAAACTGGAACAAAAACAGTTCAGGACCAAACCTTCAAGGCCTAGGCTGATTGCCCCAAACTTGAACGAGAAGGGTTCGGGTCCAAACCTGCAAGGCAAAGGCTGAGGGGCCCAAACTGAAACCAAAAGGATTCCGAGCCAAATTTGCAAGGCAATGGCTGGGGGTCGGGGGGACAAACCTGAAAAGCAAACTCTGGGGGAGCCAAAATGGAACAAAAAGAGTTAGGACCAAACCTTCAAGGCAAAGGCTGCAAGCCCAAACCTCAGTGAAAAAGGTTCACGGTCAAACCTGCAAGGCAAACTCCACAGGGCCCAAACTGGAACCAAAAGGATTCAGGGCCAAACCTGCAAGGCAAAGGCTGCAGGACCTAAACTGGAAACAAAAGTGGGCAGGGCCAAACCTGCATAGCAAAGACTGGGGATACAAAACTGTGAGGCAAAGGCTGCAGGGCCCAAACGGGAACCAAAAGGGTTCGGTGTCAAACATGCAAGGCAAAGGCTCTGGGTCCCAAACTGGAACCAAAAAGGTTCGGGACCAAAGCTGCAAGGCAAAGGTTGGGGGGACAAACCTGCAGGGCAGAGGTTGTTGGGCCTAAACTGAAATGAAAAGGGTTTGGGGACCAACCTTCCAGGCCAACGCTGGAGGGGTGCCAAAATGGAATTAAAAGGCCTGCAATGTAAAGGTTTGTGTGCCCAAATGGAATGATAAGGGTTCAGGGCCAGGCCTGGAAGGCAAAAGCAGGGGCTCCTAAAATAGAACGAGAAGGGTTCAGGGCCAAACCTGCAAGGCAAACGCTGGGGAGCCCAAACTGAAACCAGAAGGGCTTGGGGCCAAACGTGCAATATAAAGGCTGGGGGACCCAAACTGCAACAAAAAGAGTTTTGGGGACAACTGTGCAAGGAAAAGGCTAGGGGTCCCATCATGGACCGAAAAGTCTTTGGGCCTAACCTGCAAGGCAAAGGCTGGGAGGGCAAAACTGGAACAAAAAGGATTTGGGATGAAACCTGCACGGCAAAAGCTGCGTGGGCAAAACTAGAATGAAGGAATTTTGGGGCCAAACCTGCAAGGCAAAGGCTGGGGGGTGGGAGGGTGGGGGTGGGGGGCAAAACTGAGAAGAAAAGTGTTCAGGGTCAGGCCTATAACGCAAAGGGACGGGGGGCAAATTTGGAAGTCAAAGGCTGTAGGCCCCAAAATGGAATGAGAAGGGTTCAGGGCCAGGCCAGGAAGGCAAAAGCAGGGGGTCCCAAAATAAAACGAAAAGGTTCAGGCAAAACCTGAAAGGTGAGGTTGGGTGACCCAAACTGGAACCAAAAGGGTTTGGGGCCAAGCCTGCAAGGCAAAGGCTGGGGGGCAAAATCTGGAAGGCAAAGGCTGGGGGTCCCAAAATGGAACCAGAAGTGTTTGGAGCCAGGCCGGGATGGCAAAGGACGTGCGGGGTGGGGGGTGGGGAGGGGGGAACCTGGAAGGAGAGGGCTTCAGGCCCACGTCGGGAAAGCAAAGGCAGGGGGACCAAATCTGGAACAAGAAGGCGTCGGGGCCAGGCCTGGAAGGCAAAGCCTGGGGGGC
This sequence comes from Ornithorhynchus anatinus, assembly GCF_004115215.2. Lineage (NCBI taxonomy): Eukaryota > Metazoa > Chordata > Mammalia > Monotremata > Ornithorhynchidae > Ornithorhynchus > Ornithorhynchus anatinus. The sequence continues at coordinate 24,499,538 of NC_041734.1, forward strand.
CAAACCTGGAATGAGAAGGCTTTGTGGCCAGGCTGGGATGGCAAAGGACATGGGGCAGAGGGGAACCTGGAACGAGAAGTCTTCAGGCCCATGTGGGGAAGGCAAAGGCGGGGTGAGTCCTACCTGGAAGGAACAGGTGGGGGGCTCCAACCTGGAACGAGAAGGGTTCAGGGCCCGGCCTGGAAGGCAAAGGCGGAGAGGAGTCCAACCTGCAAGGCAAAGGCAGGTGGGACAAAACCGGAACACAAGTCCTTGGGGCCAGGCCAGGAAGGCATAGTTTAGGCAAGATCTAAAGTTTAGTTTAGGGCATATGTGAGGTTAGGGAAAGGAATAGGCCAGGGGAAATGGTTAAGCCATGGAAAAAATTGAAGTCAGGGAATAGCTTATGCTAGGGGAAAAGGTTAGGCCAGGGGGAAAGGTTAGGCATGGGGAAAGGTAAGCCTTGGGGAAAAAGTTAGGCTAGGTGTAAAGGTTAGGTTAGGGGAAAAGGAGGTTAGGCTAGGTGTATAGGTTAGGTTCAGGGAAAAGCCTAGGCTAGGGGATAGGGTTAGGTTAGGGGAAAAAATTTGGCTCGGGGCAAAGTTTAGACTAGGAGAAAAGATTAAGATAGGAGAAAAGGTTAGGCCAGGGAAAAGCTTAGGTCATCAACAAGATTAGACTAGGGGAAAAGGTTAGGCTAGGGGAAAAGGTTAGGTCAGGGGAAAAAGTTAGGCCTTGAGAAAAGGTTAGGCCAGGAAAAATCAAGGGCCAGGGGAAAAGATTAGGCTAAGGGGAAATGTTTGGCCATGGGAAAAGGATAGGTCATTGGAAAAGGTTAGGCTAGAGGAAAAGGCCCCCTGTTCCTCCCCCTCCCCCATCTCTCACCCCCAATGGTCTGGCCACCTACTTCATCACAAAAATCAACACAATCAGGTCTGAGCTCCCCAAAGTCACCACTCCCCCTCTCCCCTCCCCCCACCAACCCTCTTCCCTACTTTCCTATCCTTCCCTGCAGTATCCTCAGAAGAGATCTCCTCCCTCCTCGCAAGTGCCACCCCCTCCACCTGCGCCTCGGACCCCATTCCCGCTCCCCTTATAAAAACCATCGCCCCTGCCCTCCTCCCTTCCTTAACTTCTATTTTTAACCACTCAATCTCCAATGGCTCCTTCCCCTCTGCCTTCAAACATGCCCACGTCTCCCCCATCCTAAAAAAACCCGCTCCCGATCCCACTTCCCCTTCCAGTTATCACCCTATCTCCCTACTACCCTTCCTTTCCAAAATCCTAGAATCAGTCATCTACACTCGCTGCTTAGAATTCCTTAACTCCCATTCTCTTCTGGACCCCCTCCAATCTGGCTTCCGTCCCCTCCACTCTACCCAGACTGCTCTCTCTAGGGTCACCCATGACCTCCTTCTTGCCAAATCCATGGCTCCTACTCTATTCTAATCCTCCTTGACCTCTCAGTGGCCTTTGACACTGTCGACCATCCCCTCCTCCTCCACACCTTATCTCACCTGGGCTTCACAGACTCCGTCTTCTCCTGGTTCTCCTCTTATCTCTCTGGCCGGTCATTCTCAGTCTCCTTCGCAGGTGCCTCCTCCCCCTCCCATCCTTTAACTGTTGGAGTTCCTCAAGGGTCACTTCTTGGCCCTCTTCTGTTCTCCATTTACACTCACTCCCTTGGTGAACTCATTCGCTCTCACGGCTTTGACTACCATCTCTACGCGGAAGACATGCAGATCTACATCTCTGCCCTGTCCTCTCCCCCTCCCTTCAGGCTCGCATCTCCTCCTGCCTCCAGGATGTCTCCACCTGGATGTCTGCCTGCCACCTAAAACTCAACATGAGCAAGACTGAGCTCCTCATCTTCCCTCCCAAGCCCGGTCCTCTCCCAGACTTCCCTATCACCGTGGATGCTACGACCATCCTACCCGCCTCTCAGGCCCGCAACCTCGGTTTCATCTTTGACTCGGCTCTCTCGTTCACCCCACACATCCGATCAGTTACCGAGACCTGCCGGTCTCACCTTTACAATGTCGCCAAGATCCGCCCTTTCCTCTCCACCCAAATGGCTATATTACTGCTACAGGCTCTCGTTATATCCTGGCTAGACTACTGTGTCAGCCTTCTCTCTGATCTCCCTTCCTCCTCTCTTGCCCCGCTCCAGTCTATTTTTCACTCTGCTCCCTCTATCCCCACTTCACCTCTCTGCAGCTAAACCCTCTTCTCCCCCCTTTCCCTCTCCTCCTCCCCCTCTCCCATTCCACCCCCTCAGCACTGTACTCATCCGCTCGACTGTATATATCTTCACCACCCTATTTATTTTGCTTAATGAGATGTACATCACCCTGATTCTATTTAGTTGCCATTGTTTTTATGAGATGTTCTTCCCCTTGACTCTATTTATTGCCATTGTTCTTGTCTGCCTGTCTCCCCCAGTTAGACTGTAAGCCCGTCAAAGGGCAGGGAGTGTCTCTATCTGCTGCTGACTTGTACATTCCAAGGGCTTAGTACAGTGCTCTGCACATAGTAAGCGCTCAATAAATACTATTGAATGAATTAATGAAAAGGTTAGGCTATGGGAAAAGGTTAGGCAAGATCTAAAGTTTAGGTTTTGGGAAAAGGTTTGGCTAGGGTAAAGGGTTAGGCTAGGGTAAAAGGTTAGGCTATGGGAAATAGTTACATTAGGGGAAAAGTTAGGCTCGGGGAGGGGGTTAGGCTAGGGGAAAAGGTTAAAATAGGGGAAAAGTTAAGGCTACGGGAAAAGTATAGGCCAGGGGAAAATTTTAAGTTGGGAAAAAAGTTATGCTAGGGGAAAAGGTTAAGCCAGGGGAAGAGTTTAGGCCTGGGGAGAGATTAGGCAAGGGAAGGTTAGGTTAGGGAAAAACATTAGGCTAAGGGAAAAGGTTAGGCTAGGGGAATAGGTTAGGCAAAGGGGAAAGGTTAGGCAAGGGGAAAGGATAGGTTAGGAGAAGGAGCTAGGATAGGGGAAAACGTTAGGCTAGGAGTATAGGTTAGCAGAGGGGAAAAGGTTAGGCCCTGAGAAAAGGTTAAGGTTTGGTATTGGGAAAAGTTTAGGCCAGGGAAAGGGATAGGCCAAGGGAAAAAGTTAGGCTCAGCGAAAAGGTTAGGCCAGGGGAAAAGGTTAGGTTAAGAGAAACGGTTAGGTTAGGGGAAAAGGTTAGCATAGGGGAAAGGGTTAGGCCAGGGTAAAAGGTTAGGTCAGGAGTATAGGTTAGGCCAAGGGAAAAGGTTAACCTAGAGGAAAACTTTAGGCTAGGAGAAATGATTAAGCCAGGGCAAATGTTTAGACTAGGGGAAAAGGTTAGGCCAGGGAAAAGGTTAGACTCTGGGAAATGGATAAGCTAGAGGAAAAGGTTAGGCCAGGGGAAAGATTTGACAAGAGTAAGGTTAGGCTACAGGAAAAGATTAGGCTAGGGGAAAAGATTAGCCCGGGGAAAAGCTTAGGCTAGGGGACAAGGTTAGGTCAGGGAAAAGGTTAGGCCAGGGAAAAGGTTAAGCTAGAGGAAAAGGTTAGGCCAGGAGAAAGATTTGACAGGGGAAAGGTTACACTACGGGAAAAGATTAGTCTAGGGAAAATGGTCAGGCTAGGGAAAAAGTTAAGACTGGGGGAAAAGGTTTGGCGAGGGAAAAGGGTGAAGCTAGGGGAAAAGATTAGGCTAGGGGAAAAGGTTAACCCAGGGAAAAACTTAGGCTAGGGAACAAGGTTAGGTCAGGGAAAAGGTTAGGCTAAGAGAAAAGGTTAGACCAGTGAAAAAGGATAAGCCAGGGGAAAAGATTAGGCTAGGTGAAAAGGTTTGGCAAGGGAGAAGGTTAGGCCAGGGAAAAGGTTACGCTAGGGGAAAACTTTAGGTTAGGGGAAAATGTCGGGGTGGGGGAAAAGGTTAGTTTGGAGAATAGTTTAGGTTAGGAGAAAACATTAGGCTAGGGGAAAAGTTTCGGGTAGGGGAAAAGGTTGGATGAGGGGAAAAGGTTAGGCCTGGGAGAAGGTTAGGCCAGCAGAAAAGGTTAGTTCAGTGGAAAGGATAGGCCAAGGGAAAAGGTTAAGCCAGGGAAAAAGGTTAAGGTAGGATAAAGATTAGATTAAGGGTCAGGTTAGGAAAATGTTAGGCAAGGGGAAAAGTTTAGGCTAAGGGTAAAGGTCAGTCGAGGGGCAAGGTAAGGCTAGGGAATACTGTTAGGCTAGGTGAAAGGTTTATGCAAGGGGAAAACATTAGCTTAGGGGAAAAGGTTAGGCCAGGGTGAAGGTTAGGCCAGAGGAAAAGGTTAGGTCGGGGAAACAGATAGCCCAAGGGAAAAGGTTAGGTTAGAGGAAAAGTTTAGGCTAGGATAAAGGCTAGGCTAGGGGTCAGGTTAGGGCAGGGGAAAACATTAGGTGAAGGGAAAAGGTTAGACGAGGGGAAAAGGTTAGCTGAGGGGAAAAGGTTAGGCGAGGAGGAAAGTTAAGGCAGGGGGAAAGTTAAGGCTGGGGGAAAGTTAAGGCTGGGGGAAAAGGTTAGGCCAGGGTCAAAGGTTAGGCTAGTGGAAAACGTTAAGGCAAGGGAAAATGTTAGGCTAGGGGAAAATGTTAGGCCAGGAGAAAAGGTTAGTCAAGGGGAAAATGATAAGCCAAGGGAAAAGGTTAGGCTAGGCAAAAACATTAGGCTGGGGAAAAGGTCAGGCCAGGGGAAAAGGTTAAGTAGGAGAAAAGGTTTGGATAGGTAAAAACGTTAGGCTAGGGGAAAGGTTAGGCTAGAGATAAAGGTTAGGCTATGGGCAAAGCTTAGTCTAGGCAAAACCGTTAGGCTGGGTAAAGGTTAGGCTAGTGGAAAAGGTTAGGCCAGGCAAAAAAGATCGGCTAGGGGAAATGATTAGGCAAGGGAAAATTTAGGCCAGGGGAAAAGGTTAGGCTAGGGGTAATGATTAGGCCATAGGAAAAACTAAGGCTAGGGGAAAAGATTAGGTTAGGGGAAAGAATAGGCTAGGAAAAACATTAGGCTAGGGGAAAAGTTTAGGCCAGGGAGAAGGTTAGGCCAGTGTAAAAGTTTAGGTCAATTGAAAGGCTAGGCCAAGGGAAAGGTTTAGGCTAGGGGAAAAGGTTAGGCTAGGGGAAGAGTTAAGCTAGGGGAAAAGGTTAGGCGAGGGGAAAGATTAGGCTAGGGAAAAAGGTTAGGCGAGGGAAAAAAGTCAGGAGCGAGAAAAAGGTCAGGCTAGGGGAAAAGGTTAGGCTAGGGAAAGATTAGGCTATGGGAAACATTAGGTTAAGGGAAAATATTAGGCTAAGGGAGAATGTTTGGGGAGGGGAAATGGTTAGGACGAGGAAAAGGTTGGGCTAGCAGAAAGTTTTAGTCGAGGGGCAAAGGTTAGACTAGGGGAAATCGTTAGGCCTGGGAAAAGTTTAGGCTAGGGAACAAGGTTAGGTTAGGGGTCAGGTTAGGCCATGGGAAAAGGTGAGGCCAGGGGAAGAGGTTAGGCCAGGGGAAGCGGTTAGGCTGGGTGAATAGGTTAGGCTAGGGGAAAAGGTTAGGCTAGGGGAATAGGTGAGGTCAGGGGAACAGTTTAGGCGAGGAGAAAAGTTTAGGCTAGGGGAAAAGTTGAGCCTAAGCGAAAAGTTAAGGCCTGGGTGAAGTTTAGGCTAGCAGAAAAAGTTAGGCTAGGTGAAGAGCTTAGGCTAGGGGAAAGAGTAGCATAGAGGAAAGAGTAGGCTAGGGGAAAGGTTAGGTTAGGGGATAACCTTTGGCTAGGTGAAAGGTTTAGGTGAGGAGAAAATGTTTGGCCAGGGGAAAATGGTAGGCTAGAGGCAAAGGTTAGGCCAGGGAGAAGGTTAGGCTATGGGAAAAACTTAGGCCAGGGAAAGAGGATAGGCTAGGGGGAAAGGGTATGCTGGAGGAAAAGTTTAGGCTAAGGGAAAAGGTTAGGTCATAGAAAAGGATAGGCCTAGGGACAAGGTTAGGCTAGGGGCAAATGTTGAGCCAAGGGAAAAGGTTAAGCTAAGCAAAAACGTTAGGCTGGGGAAAGGTTAGGCTAGGGGCAAAGGTTAGGCCTAGCAATAATAATAGGGTGGGGAAAGGTTAGACAGGGGTAACCTGGAACGAGAAAAGAGAGGGCACAGACCTGGAAGGCAAAGCCTGCGGGGCCCAACCTGGGACAAGAAGGGTTCAGGACCAGTCCTGGAAGGAAAATGCAGGGGCACCAAACCTGGAATGAGAAGCATTCGTGGCCAGGCCTATAAGGCAAAGGTGAGAGTCCCAACCTCGAAAGAGAAGGGTTTGGGGCCAGGACAGGGAGGCAAAGGCGGGTGAGGGCCTCTGGGAATTGGAAGGCAAAGGTGGCGGAGGTGGGAGGGAACTAGAACAAAAATGGTTTGGGGCCGGGCTTGAAAAGCAAAGGTTGGGGGGCCCAACCTGGAAGGCAAAGGCAGGGAGGTCCAAACCTAGAAGGCAAAGGCAGGGGGACCCAACTTCGTACAAGAAGGGTTCGGGGCTGGGCCTGTAAGGAAAACGTGGGGGGTCCAAATGGCAAAAGAAAGGCGTGGGGGCCAAACCTGGAACGAGAAGAGTTTGGGACCTGGCCTGGAAGGCAAAAGTGGCGGGGTCCAACCCCAAGGCAAAGGCCAGGGGGCCCAACCTGGAATGAGAAGCGTTTGGGGCCAGGCCTGTAAGGCAAAGGTGGGGGGAATTAACCGGGAAGGAGAAGGGTTCAGTGCCAAGGCTGGGAGGCAAAGGCAGGCTTGGGGTGGGGCGGCAGACCTAGAACGAGAAGGGTTCGGGGCCAGGCCTGGAAGGCAAAGGCAGGGGAACAAACCTGGAAAGAAAAGCATTCAGGTCCAGGCCTGGAAGGCTAAAATGGCAGGGGGCACATCCTGGAAGGCCAGGCTGGGAAGGCAAATGCCAGAGGGCAAAACTTGGAACCCGAATGCTTCGGGGCCAGACCGGGAAGGAAAAGGCTGGTGGGGGCCAAATCTGGAAGGTGAAGACTTCGGGGCCAGGTTGGGAAATCAAAGGCTGTGGGGCCAAACCTGGAACGGAAAGACTTCAGGGCCAGTCTAGGAAGGCAAAAGCCAGTGGCGACAAACCTGGATTGAGAATTGTTCAGGGCCAGGCCTGGAAGGAAAGGTGAGGGACCCAACCAGGAAAGAGAAGGGCTCAGGGCTAGGCCTGAAGGAAAATGCGTAGGGACCAAACTTGGAATGGGAAGGGTTTGAGGCCAGGTCTGGAAGGCAAAGCCCGGGGAGCCCAATCTAGAACGAGATGGGTTCTGGGCAGGGGCTGGAAGGCAAACGCTGGGGCGTTGGAGGGGGGGGTTAGGCCGGGAAGGAAAAAGCCGGTGGGGACAAACCTGGGTCGAGAAGGGTTCAGGGCCAGGCCTGGAGGGCAAAGGTCGGGGGGCCCAACCTGGAAGGCAAAGGTGGAGAGGTCCAAACCTAGAAGGCAAAGGCAGGGGGACCCAACTTCGTACAAGAAGGGTTCGGGGCTGGGCCTGTAAGGAAAACGTGGGGGGTCCAAATGGCAAAAGAAAGGCGTGGGGGCCAAACCTGGAACGAGAAGAGTTTGGGACCTGGCCTGGAAGGCAAAAGTGGCGGGGTCCAACCCCAAGGCAAAGGCAGGGGCCCCAACCTGGACATGGAAGGATTCGGGGCCAAATGGGGAAGGCAAAGGCTGGGGGGCCAAACCTGGAACGTGAAGGCTTCAGGGCCAGACCGGGAAGGTAAAGGCCCGGGGCGGGGTGGGGGTGGGGGGGTGGCCAAACCTGGAACGAGAAGTGTTCAGGGCCCGTCCTGGAAGACAACGGTGCTCGGGGAGGAGCGGGTGTAACCTGCAAGGCAAAGCCGGGGGAGCCCAAAATGGAATGAGAAGGGCTCGGGGCCAGATCAGGAAGGCAAAGGCAGAGGGCCCCAACCCCGAACATGAAGGGTTTGGGGACAGGCCGGGAAGAGAAAAGCAGAGGTGCCCAAGCTGGAACGAGAAGCTTCTGCTGACAGGAGCTGGTTTGGGAAATGTCATTTTTCTAAAGTCAAACAGGCCCTGACTCTGCAGCAAACAAGCCATGAACATCAGGAAAAGTACTTTGGCATCAGCTTCACGGAGCAGGCGACCAGGTGATGATGCATAGACTTTTTCCATGAATTAATCAGTGATGAACTCCTCTCTGGGAGTCCAACAGAGACACAATTCCCCAGGCTTTAACCACTTGATCAACCAAATCGATGGGATTTATTGGACACTTACAGCTTAGAGAGATGGTCTAGAGTCAATCAACAGTACTTATTGAGTGCTTATTGGGTCCTGAGCACTGGACTGAGTGCATGGGAGAGAACAATATGACAGAATCGGTAGACATTTTCCCTGCCCACAAAGAACTTACCCAGATGTTTGTAGCAGAAAAGAGGATGAGACATGACTTGGAAGTTCTCTTCAGTGAGTAGTAAAACTCTCATTCCACCTTTCTGAATGCTCCTTTGTTCCAGTGGTATTTGTTAAGCCCCTTATTATGTGCCAGGCACTGTTTTAAGTGCTGGGGCAGATATGACCTGATCCGGTTGGACAAAGTCCATGTCCCATATGGGGCTCACAGTCTTAATCCGTATTTTAAGATGATTGAGGGCAGGGAATACAGGACTGGATTAACCAGGATCTACCCCTGCATTTAGTTCTGTAGTTGTAATGGTATTTGTTAAGTACTTACCATGTACCATGCACTGTTTTAAGAGTGGAAGTAGTTACAAGCTAATGAGATGGTTAAATGGTCTATGTCCCATGTGGGGATGACAGTCCTTATCTCCATTTTACAAATGACTGAGGCAGAGTGGCCTGCCACTTGAGAGTGGGAAAACCTTTTTCATTCTGAACAGTATCTTCAAGTCATCAATTATGCTTCCATTCTATTATTTCCCCTCTCTAGAATTTACATTACTATCTGTTTCCCCATCCAGACTGTAAGCTCGTTGTGAGTGGGGAACCTGTCTTCCAATTAAGATGAACTGGACTCCCTCAAATGCTTTGTACAGTGCTCTGCACATAGTAAGCACTGGATACCATTGATTGTGAGTTTATCGTGATTTTATAACAATTATAACACTTCCACAAAGATTTGGATAGACTCTCTGCATATGGATTGGGGCCAAACCTGGAAGGCAAACTCGACGGGGGCCAAATTGGAACAAAATGGGTTGGGGGCCAAAGCTGCAAGGCACAGGATAGGGGGAAAACCTGCAAGGCAAAGACTGCCTGGCCCAAACTGGAACGAGAGGTGTTTGGGGCCCAACCTGCAAGGCAAAGGCTACAGGGCCCAAACCTGAATGAAAAGTGTTCAGAACCAAACCTGCAAGGAAAGCTCGAGCGGGCCCAAACTGGAACAAAAAGGGTTAGGGACCATACTTGCAAGGCAAAGACTGCAGTGCCTAAACTGGAATCAAAAGGGGTCGGGGCCAAACCGGCAAGACCAAGGATATGGGGGCAAACCTGCAAGGCAAAGCCTGCAGGGCCCAAAGTGGAACCAAAAGGGTTCAAGGCCAAAGGTGCAAGGCAAAATCTAGAGGGCCCAAATTGGAATCTAAAGGGATCAGGGCCAAATCTGCAAGGCAAAGGTTGCGGGTCCCAAAATGAAACCATAAGAGTTTGGTCCAAATCTGCAAGGCATAGGATAGGGGGGCAAACCTGCAAGGCAAAGGCTGCGGGGTCCAAAGTGGAACCAAAAGCATTTGGGACCAAAGCTGCAAGGCAGCTGATGGGGTGGCAAACTTGCAAGACAAACGCTTGGGGGGCCCAAACTGTAAACAAAAGCATTCTGGGCCAAACCTGCAAGGCAAAGGCTGTGGGACCCAACCTGGATCCAAAAGCGTTCCAGACCCAACTTGCAAGATAAAGGCTGAGGGAAGAAAACTGGAACAAAAAGGGTTCATGGCCCAACCTGCAAGTCAAATGCTTCCTGACCCACACAGCAACTAGAATGGATCGGGGCAGAACCTGCAAAGCAAAAGCTGCAGGGCCCAAACCTGAATGACAAAGGTTCGGGGCCAAACCTGCAAGGCAAACTCTAGGGGGCCCAAACTGGAAATAAAAAGGTTTGGATCAAACCTGCAAGGCAAGCTCTGGGGCAGGGGGCGAAACTGGTACCAAAGGTGTTCAGGCTAAACCTGCAAGGCAAAAGCTGCAGAACCTAAATTGAAATGAAAATTGTTCGGGGACAAACCTGTAAGGCAAACTCTTGGGGGGACAAACTGGAGCAAAAAAAGTTGGGAGCCAAACCTGCAAGGCAAAGGCTGCAGTGCCCAAACCTAAACGAAAAGGGCTCAGGTCCAAACCTGCAAGGCAAAGACTGGGGGTCCAAAGTGGAACCAAAAGGATTTGGGGCCAAACCTGCTAGGCAAAGGCTGTGGGGGCAAAACTGGAACCAAAAGGGTTCAAGGCCAAAGCTGCAAGGCAAAGGCGGCGAGGCCCAAACCTGAACAAAAAGGGGTCGGGGCCAAACCTGTAAGGCAAACTATAGGCGGCCCACACTGGAACCAAAAGTGTTCCAGGCCAAACTTGCAAGGCAAAGGCTGCAGGGCCCAAACTGGTACCAAAAGGGTACAGGGCCAAAGCTAAAAGGCAAAGGCTGTGGGGTCAAACCTGCAAAGCAAAAGCTGCAGGGCCCATTGTGGAAACAAAAGCGTTCAGGGCCTAACCTGCAAGTCAAAGTCTGCGGGACCCAAACTGGAATGAAAAGCAATTGGGGCCAAACTTGAAAGGCAAAGGCTGTGGGGCCCAAACTTGAAGAAAGAGGATTCGGGGACAAACCTGCAAGATAACGGCTGTGGGACGCAAACTGAAATGAAACCGTTTCGTGGCCAATCCTGCAAGGCAAACTCTAGGGGACCCAAAGTGGAACCTAAAAGGTTTGGGGCTAAACTTGCAAGGCAAAGGCTGCGGGGCCCAAACCTGAATGAAAAGGGGTCGAGACCAAACCTGCAAGGCAAAGGCTCAGGGACAAACCTCCAAGGCAAAGACTGCGGGGCCAAAACTGGAACCAAAAGGGTTCAGGGCCAAACCTGCAAGGCAAAGCCTGCAGGGCTCAATCTGGAACCAAAAAAGGTCGTGGCCAAACCTATAATATGCACAGGCTGTGGGACCCAAACTGAAACGAAAAAGGTTCGGGGCCAAACCTGCAAGGCAAATGCTGAGGGGCCAAACCTGCAAGGCAAACTCTAAGGGACCTAAATTGGAATGAAAGGGTTTGGCAGCCAAACCTGCAAGGTCAAGGCTGCGGGGTCCAAACTGGTACCCAGAGGTTTTGGGGCCAAACCTGCAAGGCAAAGACTGCAGTGCCAAACCTGAACGATAAGGGCTCGGGGCCAGATGTGCAATGCAAAGGCTAGGGTGTCCAAACTGGTACAAAAAGTGTTCGGGGCCAAACCTGCAAGGCAAAAGCTGGGGGACCCAAACTGAAATGAAATGGGATGGGGCCAAACCTGCAAGGCAAACTCTGTGGGTGCCAAACTGGAACAAAAGGAGTTTGGGGCCCAACCTGAAAGGCAACGGCTGCAGGGCCGGCCCTGAACAAAAAGGGGTCGTGGCAAAACCAGCAAGGCAAACTCTAAGGGACCCAAACTGGAATGAAAGTGTTCAGCAGCCAAACCTGCAAGGCCAAGGCTGCGGGGTCCAAACTGGAACCCAAAGGGTATGGTGTCCAACCTGTAAGTCAAAGGCTGCAGGGCCCAAATGGGAACTAAAAGAGTTTGGACCAAACCTGCAAGGCAAAGGCTGCAGGGCCCAAACTTTAATGAAAAGGATTCGGGGCCAAACCTGCAAGGAAAAGGCTGAACTGCCCCAACCTGAACTGAAAGGACTCGGGTCCAAACAAACAAGGCAAAAGCTAGGGGGACCAAACTTCCAGGCAAAGGCTGTGGGGCCCAAACTGAAACGAAAAGGGTTCATGGCCAAAGCTGCAAGGTAAAGGCTGAAGGACCCAAACTTAAATGACAAAGGTTCATGGAGAAACCTGTAAGGCAATCTCTGAGGGGACCAAACAAGAACAAAAAGGGTTGAGACCCAAACCTGCAAAGCAAAGGCTGCGGGGTCCCTAACCTGAACGAAAAGGGTTCAGGCCAAATCTGCAAGGGAAAGCCTCGGGGGACAAACCTGCAAGGCAAACTCTGAGGGGCCCATACTGGAACTTCAAGGATTGGGGTCCAAACCGGTAAGGCAAAGGTTACGGGGCCCAAATTGGAATCAAAATGGTTCAGGGTCAAAACCTGCAAGGTAAATGCTGCAGGGCCGAAACTGGAATGAAAAAATTTCAGGGCCAAACCTGCAAGACAAAGGTTGGGGGTGGGCGCAGGCAAACCTGCAAGTCAAAAGCTGCAGAGCCTAAAATTGGAACGAAAAGAATTCGGGGCCAAACCTGCAAGAGAAAAGCTGTGGGGTCCTAACTGGAACAAAAAGGGTTCAGGGGCAAACTTGCAAAGCAAAGGCTGGGGGTGGGGTGGCGAGGGGCAACCTGCAAGGCAAAGGCTTCAGGGCCCAACCTGGAATGAAAAGCATTCAGGGTCAAACCTGCAAGGCAAAAATTGCAGGGTTTAAACTGGAATGAACAGGGTTTGGGGCCAAACCTGCAAAACATGAACGAAAGGTTGGGGGCCAAACCTGCAAGTCACAGGCTGGGGGACAAAATTGGAAGGCAAAAACTGGGGGATCCAAACTGGAACTAAAAGTGTTTGGGAACAGGCCTGCAAGGAGAAGGCTAGTGGACCCAAAATGGAACGAGACAGGTTTAGGGCCAAACCTGCAAGGCAAAGGCTAGGGGTCCCAAAATGGAACCAGAAGGGTTCAGGGCAGAACCTGCAAGTCAAAGACTGGAGGGGCAAAAGTGGAACGAAAAGAGTTCGGAGCCAGGCCCGCTAGGCAAAGGCTTAGGGGAAAATCTGGAAGACAAAGACTAGGGATCATAAAATAGAATGGAAAGGGTTTGAGTCCAGGGATGGAAGGCAAGCAGGGGGCCCCCAAACTGGTATTGAAAGGGTGCGGGGCCATACCCTCAAGGCAAGGGCAGGGGGCCCAAATTGGAACGAAAACAGTTTGGGGTCAAACCTCCAAAACAAAGACTGGGGTGTGAGCGGTGGGGAAACAGGAACAAAAAGGCTTTGGGGCCAAACCTGCAAGGCAAAGGCCGGTGCGGGGGGGAGGGGGCAGGAAATCTGGAAGACAAAGGCTAGGTGTTCCAAAATGTAATGAGAAGGGTTAGGAGTTAGTCCTGGAAGGTAAATCAGGAGGCAACCAACTGGAATGAAAAGGGTTCGGGACCAAACCTGCAAGGCGAGGGCTGGGACTGCTAAACTGGAACGAAAAGGGTTTGGAGCCAAACGTGCAAGGGAAAGGCTGAAGGGTAAAACTAGAAGGCAAATAATGGGGAACCTAACCTGGAACAAAATGGTTCGGGGCCAGGCCTGCAAGGCAAAGGTGGGGGGACCAACCTGGTATGAGAAGGGTTCAGGGCCAAAACTAGAGGGCAAAGATGGGGGGTTCAACCTGGACAAGAGGGTTTGGGGACAGGCCGGGAAGGCAAAGGCAGGGAAGTCCAACCTTGAACGAGAAGGGTTCAGGGCCAGGCGGGCAACAGGGAAGGCAAAAGAGTTGGGCGGGGGATGGGGGCACGAACCTGGAGTGAGAAGGGTTTGGGGCTAGGCCTGGAAGTCAAATGTCAGTGGGCCCAACCTGGAAGGCAAAGGCGGTGAGACCAAACCAGAAGGCAAAGGGAGGAGGGCCCAACTTGGTATGAAAAGTGTTTGGCACCAGGCCTGGAAGGCAAAGGCGGGGGGACCAAACCTGGAATGAGAAGTGTTCATGGCCAGGCATGGAAGGCAAAGGCTGGAGTCGGGAGGTGGGGGAGCACACCTGGAATCCGAAGTCTTTGGGGCCAAACCGGGAAGTCAAAGGAGGGGGAAGCTAAGTTGGACCGAGAAGGGCTCGGGGCCTGGGCCTGGAAGGCAAAGACAGGGAGGGGTCCAACCTGCAAGGCAAAGGCAGGTGGGCCTAACCTGGAATGCAAAGGCCTAAGGGCCAGGCCAGGATGGCATAGGTTAGGATGAAAAGATGTAAAATTTAGCTTAGGGGATATATTACACTATAGAGAGGGATAGACCAGGGGAAAGGTTAGGCCATGGCAAAAGTTTAAGTCTGGGAATAAGTTATGCTAGGTGAAAAGGTTAGGCTGGGGGAAAGGTTAGGCCAGAGGGAAAGGTAAGCCTCCAGGAAAAATTTAGGCTAGGGGTAAAGGTTAGTTTCAGGGAAAAGCTTAGGCTAGGGGTTAGGGTTAGGTTCAGGGAAAAGCTTAGGCTAGGGGATAGGGTTAGGCTAGGGGAAAAAGCTAGACAGGAGAAAATGCTAGGACGGGGAAAACTTTAGGTCACAGAAAAGGTTAGGCTAGGAGAAAACAGTAGAGTAGGGGAAAAGCTTAGGCCAGGAGAAAAGGTTAGACTAGGGTAAAAGGTTAGGCCAGTGAAAGGGTAGGCTATGGAAAATGGTTGGTCTGGGGAAAAAGCTTAGGTCAGGGAAAAGGTTAGACTATGGTAAATTGTTAGTCTAGGGGAAAAGGTTACACTAGGGGAAAAGGTTAGGCCAGGGAGAGCGTTAGGCTAGGGAGAAAGTTAGGCCAGGGAGAGAGTTAGTCTTGGGGAATAGGTTAGTCTCATGGAAATGTTTAGGCTAGGGGAAAAGGTTAGACCAGGGAAAAGCTAAGACTATGGGAAATGGTAAGCAAGGGGAAAAGCTTAGGCCAGGGGAAAGATTTTGCAAGGGAAAGGTTACGCTAGGGCAAATGTTTAGGCTAGGGGAGAAGGTTAAGTCAGAGAAAAGGTTAGGCTATGGTAAATGGTTAGGCTAGTGGAAAAGGTTAGGCTGGGGGAAAAAGGTTAGGCCAGGGAGAGGTTATGCTAGGGGAAAACTTTAGGCTAGGGGAAATATTTAGGCTGGGGAAAAGGTTAAGTCAGGGAAAAGGTTAGGCTAGGTAAATGGTTGGACTGGGGGAAAAGGTTAGGCTAGGGGAAAAGGTTAGGTTAGGTGAGAAGGTTAGGCCAGGGAGAGGTTAGATTAGGGGAAAACTTTAGGCTAGGGGAAAAACTTAGGCTGGGGAAAAGCTTAGGCCAGAGGAAAAGTTTAGGGCAGGGGAAAAGTTTAGGGCTGGGGAAAGGTTTAGGGTTGGGGAAAAGTTTAGGGTAGGGGAAAATGTTACATCAGGGAAAATGTTAGGCTAGGGTAAAAGCTTAGGCGAGGGTAAAGGTTAGGCAAGTGGAAAGGTTAGGCGAGGGCCAAGGTTAGGTGAGGGGAAAGGTTAGGATAGGGCAGAGGGTTAAGCAAGGGGAAAGGTTAGGCTGGGGAAAGATTAGGTTAGGGGAAAAGTAAGGTTAGAGGAAAATTTTAGGCTAGGGGAGAATGACGGGGTAGGGGAAAAGGTTAGGAGAGGGAAAAAGTAAGCCTAGGGGAAAGAATAGGCTAGGGGCAAGGTTAGGCTGGGGGAAAACTTTAGGCTAGGGGAAAAAGTTAGGCCAGGGGAAAAGGTTAGGCCAAGGGAAATGGTTAGGCTAGGGGAAACGTTAAGGCTAGGGGGAAAGTTTAGGCCAGAGTGAAGTTTAGGTTAGTGGAAAAAGTTAGGCTAGGTGAAGAGGTTAATTTAGGGGAAAGAGTAGCCTAGGGGAAAGATTAGGTTAGGGGAAGACATTAGACTATGTGAAAAGTTTAGGTGAGGAGAAACCGTTAGGCTAAGGGAAAAGGTTAGACCAGGGAGAAGGTTAGGCCAGGGAGGGGAAAGGATAGGCCGGGGGAATGGTTAGACTAGGGTAAAAGGTTAGGCTAGGATAAAGGTTAGGCTAGGGGTCAAGTTAGGCTATGGGAAAAGGTTAGGCCAGGAAGAGGTTAGGCTAGGGGAAAACCTTAGGCAAAGGGAAAAGGTTAGGCCAGGGAAATAGGTTAGGTCAGGGGAAACAGGCCAGAGGAAAGGGTTAGCTCAGGGAAAAGGATAGGCCAAGTGAAAAGTTTATGCCAGGGAGAAAGGTAAGACTTCAGGGTAGGCTAGGTGTAAAGTTTAGGTTAGGGGAAACGCAGATTAGGCTAGGTGTCAAGGTTAGGTTCAGGGAAAAGGTTAGGCTAGGGGAAAAGGCTAGGCTAGGGGAAGGAATAGGCTAGGGAAAGCATTAGGCTAAGGGAAAACGTTTAGCTTAGGGGAAAGGTTTAGGCTAGGGGAAAAGTTCAGGCTGGGGAAAAGTTTAGACTGGGGGAAAAGAGCAGGCTAGGGGAAACGCTTAGGCAGGGGAAAAGGATAGTCCAAGGGAAAAGGTTAGGCTAGATAAAAACATTACTCTAGGGCAAAGGTAAGCCTAGGGGAAAGGGTTAGGCCAGGGGAAAAGGCTAGTCTAGGGGAAAATGTTAAGCCATGGGAAAAGGCTGCCTAAGCAAAAATATTAGGCTGGGGAAAGGTTAGGCTAGGGGAAAAGGTTAGGCCAGGCAAAAAAATTAGGCTAGGGGAAAAAGGTTAGGCTGGGGAAAATTTGGTCTAAGGGAAAAGGTTAGGCCACGGGAAAGGTTTAGGCACAAGGAAAAGGTTAGGATAGGGGTTAAGGTTTGGCCAAGGGAATAGGTAAGACTAGGGGAAAGGTTATGCTAGGGAAAACATCAGACTAAGGAAAAAGTTTAGGCTAGGGGAAAAGGTTAGGCTAGGGGAAAAGGTTAAGCTAGGGGAAAGGTTAGGTAGGGGAAAATGTTAGGTGAGGGTAAAAGGTCAGGCTAGGGGAAAAGGTTGGCCTAGGGGAAAGATCAGGCTAGGGGAAACGTTAGGTTAGGGGAAAATATTAGGCTAAGGGAGAAAGCTGGGGAAGGGGAAATGGTTATGAAGGGGAAAAGGTTAGGCTACGGGGAAACATTAGGCTAGAACAAAGGTTTAGGCTAAGGGAAAAGCTTAGGCCAAGGGAAAATGTTAGGCTAGGGAAAAAGGATAAGTCACGGGAAATGACAGGCCAAGGGAAAAGAGTAGGCTAGGATAAAGGTTTGGCTAGTGGTCAGGTAAGGTCATGGGAAATGGTGAGGCCAGGGGAAGAGGTTTGGCCAGGGGAAAAGATTAGGCCAAGGGAAAATGTTAGGCTAGGGAAAAAGGATAAGTCACGGGAAATGACAGGCCAAGGGAAAAGAGTAGGCTAGGATAAAGGTTTGGCTAGTGGTCAGGTAAGGTCATGGGAAATGGTGAGGCCAGGGGAAGAGGTTTGGCCAGGGGAAAAGATTAGGCCAGGAGAAAGGTTAGGCCAGGGAAAAGGTTAGGCAATGGGAAGGGGTAGCCTAGGGGAAAAGATTAGACAGGGTGTAAAGTTTAAGTTAGGGGAAAGGTTAGGCTAGGGAAAAGGATGGGCCAGGGGAAAAGCTTAGGCCAGGGGAAAAGGTTAGGCCAAGGAAAAAAGTTGCATATAATAGGCTATGGTAGGGGAAAAGGTTAGGCCAGTGGTAAAGGTTAGGCCGGGGCAAAGGTAAGCCTTTGGCAAAAGGTTAGGCTTGGTGTAAAGGCTAGTTTAGGGGAAAAGCAGGATAGGCTAGGCGTAAATGTTAGGTTAGGGGAAAAGCTTGGGCTAGGGAAAAGGGTTAGGTTAGGGGAAAAGTTTAGGCCGGGGTAAGGTTTACACCTTGGGAAATGGTTAGGATCAAGGAAAAGCTTAGGCCAGGGGAAAAGGTTAGGGCAGGTGAGAAGTTTAGGCCAGGTGAAAGGTTTTTAGGCCAGGGGGAAAGGTAAGCCTTTAGGAACAGTTTAGGCTAGGTGTAAAGTTTAGGTTAGGGGAAAAGCAGATTAGACTAGTTGTAAAGGTTAGGTTCTGGGAAAAGGTTAGGCTAAGTAGGGGAAAAGGTTAGGCTGGAGAAAAGCTTAGGTCACAGGAAAGATTAGGAAAGGGGAAAAGGTTAGGCTGAGGGAAAGGGGATTAGGAAAGGAGAAAAGGTTAGGCTGAGGGAAAGGGTTCGGCTAGGGAAAAGGTTGGGCTAGGGAAGGTTAGGCTATGGAAAATGGTTGGTCTGGGGAAAATGTTAGGTCAGGGAAAAGGTTAGGCTATGGTAAATTGTTAGGTTGGGGAAAAGGTTACAGTAGGGGAAAGGTTACACTGGGGGAAAAGGTTAGGCTAGGGAAAAAGGTTAGGCCAAGGGAAAAGGTTAGGCTAGGGGAAAAGGTTAGTCTTGGGGAAATGTTTAAGCTAGGGAAAAAATTAGGCCAGGGATAATGTTAGGCTATGGGAAATGGATAGGCAAGGGGAAAAGCTTAGGCCAGGGGAAATGTTTAGGCCAGGGGAAAAGGTTAGGCCACGGAAAAGGTTAGGCTAGGGGAAACTTTAGGCTAGGGGAAAAGCTTAGGCCAGGGAAAAGCTTAGGCCAGTGGAAAAGGTTATGGCAGGGGAAAAGTCTAGAGCAGGAGAAAGGTTTAGGGTAGGGGAAATGTTACATCAGGGAAAATGTTAGGCTAGGGCAAAGGGTTAGATGAGGGGAAAGGTTAGGTGAGGGTAAGGTTAGGCTACAGAACAACGTTAGACTAGGGCAAAGGTTTAGGGGAGGGGAAAGGTTAGGCTACGGGAAAAGATTAGGCAAGGTGTAATGTTTATTTTAGGGGAAAGTTTGGGCTAGAGAAAAAGGTAGGCCAGAGGACAAGGTTAGGCCATGGGAAAGGTTGAAGTCAGGGCATAGGTTATGATGGGGGAAAAGGTTAGGCCAGGGGTGAAGGTAAGCCTTTGGGAAAAGGTTAGTCTAGGTGTAAAAGTTAGATAAGGGAAAAAGCAGGATAGGCTAGGTGTATATTTTAGGTTAGGGGAAAAGCTTGGGCTAGGGGAAAGGATTAGGCTAGGGTAAAAAGTTAGACATGGGGAAAAGATTAGGCTGGGAGAAAAGATTAGGCTACGGGAAAGGTTAGGCTGGGGAAAGGGTTAGGGAAGGGGAAAAGTTTAAGTCGGGGAATAGGTTATGCTAGGAGAAAAGGTTAGGTCACGGGGGAAATGGGCGAGGGGGAATGGTAAGCCTTTGGGAAAAGATTAGGCTAGGTGTAAAGATTAGGTTTGGGGTAAAGCAGGTTAGGCTAAGTGTAAAGGTTAGGCTAGGGGAAAAGATTAGGCTAGGGGAAAAGGTTAGGCTAGGGGAAAGTTTAGGCCAGGGGAAAGGTTAGGCTCAGGGAAAAGGTTAGGCCAGGGGAAAAGGTTAGGCCAAGGGAAAGGTTAGGCTAGGGGAAAAAGTTAGGCTAGGGGAAAAGGTTAGGCTAGGGGATAAGGTTAGGCTAGGAGAAAAGTTTAGACTAGGAGAAAAGGCTAGGCCATGGGATAGGTTTAAGCTGGGAAAAAGGTTATGTTAGGGGAAAAGGTTAGACTAAAAGGTTAGCGTAAAAGGTTACGCTAGGTGAAAGGATAGGCCAAGGGTAAAGGTTAGGCTAGGGAAAAGGTCAGGATAGGTATAAAGGTTTGGTTAGGGGAAAAGTTAAGGCTAAGAAAAAATGTTAGTGTAGGCGAAAAGGTTAGGTTAGGGGAAAAGGTTAGGGCGGGGATAGGTTGGGCTTGGTGTAAAGGTTAGTTTAGGGGGAAACCTTAAGCTAGGGGAAAGGGTTAGGCTAGGGGAAAATGTTAGGCTGGGGAAAGCATTAGGCTAAGG